>NC_034187.2:75352939-75361802 GCF_002021735.2 Oncorhynchus kisutch
CGGGTTGTCCTCTCTCCATTCTCTCCATTCTCTCCATTCTGTCTCTCTCTCTCTCTCTCTCTCTCTCTCTCTCTCTCTCTCCCTCTCTCTCTCTCTCTCTCTCTCTCTCTCTCTTCCAATCCTTTACACTGGCAAACTGTCTCTCCCACTCTCTCCATCTTTACTTTGTCTGTCTATCCAACTCTGACTAGGTCTCATTTGTCCATCACTCTTTCAATCTGTCTTGGACTCACTCTCTCAGCCACTCTACACTTTATATACAGAAGTATGTGGAGCTCAGTGATTTACAACGTGGTACCGTGATTGACTTCTCTTCATCCGTTGGTCGGGACAGGAGTTTGAGGAGTGTGTGTGTGTGTGTGTGTGTGTGTGTGTGTGTGTGTGTGTGTGTGTGTGTGTGTGTGTGAGGGAGGGAGGGAGGGAGTGTATGTCCTACGTGTGTGCCTTTGTTTGGATGTGTGTGTGCATAATATGCACGCATAAGCCTACTGGAATGTGTGTGTATGTGTGAGTGCTCTCCAGTGGATTCATTTGTCTTGTTGAGGGATACTGTGATGTTTATCTCAGTGACATGGACAAATAATCTAAAGCAGGACCAATCTGAACGGGACAACCAGTACCTGGACTTTTATGGTCCTGCTGGTGTGTTTGTTTAATTTTGAGCTTTCCTTTCAATCTGTCCGTGTTTGTGTAACAACCAAATCTCACTTAAGGCCCCCAAAAGGCAAGAGACCTTGTGGAAACAACTGGAAAAATATAGCGTTTCGTAGACACCTTTCTTGCAGTCCAATGACCAAAGCGCCCTCTAGCGCCCCCTAGCGCCCTCTAGCGCCCTCTAGTGGCCTCATGGGTGGAACGTTATTATTTTTCACAATTTAAAATATAGTATTTCTATGTCAAATGCTTTTGATATATTTCAGTCTTCTGTGATGTATATAAAGTGTAATATTGGGATACAAACTCAAAATGGAATACATTTAAACTCTATATCTGACATGGTACAGGTGTCTTCTTTTTTTAAGCCCATAACCATGTGTGTGAGGTGGATACTTTTGTTTAAGACTACCAAGAAACACTCTGTGTGACCCTGATTCAGCCCACTGCAGTAAAATGATACTATTATAACTCTAGATGACAAATTTAGCACAGCTAGATAAGCATTAGCAGTTAGCTGTTGTGGCTTAAGCGCCTGCTATTTTAGCAGTGGTCAGCTCCATCACTCTCCTGAACTAGAGAAATCCGCATATGAGTTCTTTGAAATTTGAACGTTTGATGTGAATCAGAAGGAAGCTTTTATGTGAGATTTGTGCTGCAATTATTGAAATCTTGTAACTCGAAAATCTCCAGAAGACTGCACTCTGCTCTTTATTTTGGCTTTACTTCTTGAACGTAGAGCAATTTTTTCTCTGTGAGCCATGAAAGAGCTCACTTTCTGAGCACTGATTCCAATCGAAATGATAACAAAGTTATGTCTCACACTGGAATGGAAAATATAATTGCTGCAATAAGAGGTTTAAGCCAACAACCTATCATGGAGAGTTGAATGGCGACATGGGGTGGGACAGGTGGTCAGAGATTGACCTTTTGACTAATGTGAGTCATGTGGTTTGACAAATAACCAGACAACCAACTTGAGAATGTCAGTTTGAATTTAAACTGAAACAACCCCCTTTTCAATCCTGGAGTGTCTGTGTAGTGTCTCCGCAGTGAAAATCTGTGTCTGTAAACTCCAAATCAACCCAACTCAAACATCCACTGACCTAATGACCCCCCCCTCCCCCCAAAACCCGGATTATATAAATGTATAGGACACATAACTCTGCAAAGCTTTAGGCTAGAAACAAGCTGCTCTCAACGTGCCTCTAGCGCACACGAGGATATCTTTGTTCTGTCTCCATGGATGAGTTATACGACATTTAAAAGGTCCATTCAAACCCTTTTCTTTCACTTTCCTTTCAATGGAAATTGAGTCATATTTTACAATGTAAGACGGTCGCAATCAATTGAGCTATTCACCTGTAAGACGGAAGACAATTACTTTAATATTTGGTTGAAAACTGATTTGAGCTGTTAGAGGGCAACAGCCAGCAGCCCAGGGTTTAAACCAGCCACCCTGGCAGTTATGCCATCACACCACCGGTGCCATTAAGGCCCAGACCTTAAAGCAGAGGCCAAATGAAAGGTTACATTAGTGCTGCCAATGTGAGACTTCTGGTCGATAAAAACCAATCAGACTTTGCATCTGTAAATGTTGTTTGCAGCACTTTTAAAACAAAACCGAATTCTGGTGTAAAAACCATGGAAATTAAAAACATAAAAACACATTTTTAAGTAAGTGGTCATTGGTCTGAAACCCCAAAAAAGAAGGAAATTGACATGAGTTCCACAATGCCTACTTCCCTCATGCTCTACCAAGGTTTCCAGCACACAGCTTTGACCTACTACAGTAACTATGTTGGTCTATTGTACTTCAAACAATGTGTAACGGAGAACCCGCATGAGGGAAGTAGGCAATGCCTACTTCTCACTTAAAAATGTATATTTGAGTTTTTAATATAGTACATTTGTAAATCAGGGATGGCTCTTTAATAGGGAGTCATTGCTGCTAGTTATGTGTCTACCTCATATTTGAGACTGCTGGTGTGGTCAGTTCTTGCTCTGAGGCTGAGAAAAGGAGGGAGAACGTGAATGAGGGAGAAAGAAGTTGGTGGGGTGAAAATAGAGAAAGGCGAAGAAGAGAAAGGGAGAATCTCCATTGGTTCGTTCGCCTCCTGCCTCCTCTTCTCTGTCCTGTCCTCGTTTTGAAAAAGGTCAAAGGTAATCGAGGAGAGGTGGCGAGGAGAGGGAACGTGGAAACAAGTGCTCTGATATGAAGAGACTCTGCTTTTCAACTCGCGCGTCATCAGGCAAACTATGTTTACAGGGGTGGAATCCAAAAATACATGTGCAAAGTGATAAAAACAAATGTAGCTAGTAAATGTGTGCAGCTTTTCTTCTTCTAGAAAACAAAAGCTGATTCAAAGGAGGTGTGGTATAGGTGTTAGAACACTTCCACGCTACCTGGTGGGAGGAAACTCTTGTGCATCCTCTGTCAAAGTTGGTAATGGAGGATAGGAGGACACTCTTTTGTTCACCTACTAATGAATTGAAACTCCCTCGAGCACTCGACCACTTATTGGTTTCCTGGTCACGGAGGAGAGAGGAGTCGAGGAGAGGACTGTTTTTCCCAATTGAGAATCTCCCAAAGAGAGAGATGTCTCAGAATAGTGACCCTTGACCTTTAGTCCAGCTGAATTCTGGGAGAGTGAGGGAAAAGTTCACAGTTCACCATTATGCTCTGCTATACTGTACCTCTATCCCTCCATCCCTCTATACCTTCATCCCTCCATTCCCCTATACCTCCATCCCTCTTTACTTCCATCCCTCCATCCCTCTATACCTTCATCCCTCCATCCCTCTATATCTCCATCCCTCCATCCCCCTATACCTCCATCCCTCTATACCTCCATCCCTCTATACCTCCATCCCTCTTTACTTCCATCCCTCCATCCCTCTATACCTCCATCCCTCCATCCCCCTATACCTCCATCCCTCTATACCTCCATCCCTCCATCCCCCTATACCTCCATCCCTCTATACCTCCATCCCTCTATACCTCCATCCCTCCATCCCCCTATACCTCCATCCCTCTATACCTCCATCCCTCCATCCCTCTATACCTCCATCCCTCCATCCCTCTATACCTCCATCCCTCTATACCTTCATCCCTCCATCCCTCTATACCTTCATCCCTCCATCCCCCTATACCTCCATCCCTCTATACCTTCATCCCTCCATCCCTCTATATACCTTCATCCCTCCATCCCTCTATACCTTCATCCCTCTATCCCTCTATACCTTCATCCCTCCATCCCTCTATACCTTCATCCCTCCCATCCCTCTATACCTCCATCCCTCCATCCCTCTATACTTCTATCCCTCTATACCTCCATCCCTCCATCCCTCTATACTTCCATCCCTCCATACCTTCATCCCTCCATCCCTCTATACCTTCATCCCTCCATCCCTCTATACCTTCATCCCTCCCATCCCCCTATACCTCCATCCCTCTATACCTTCATCCCTCCATCCCTCTATACTTCCATCCCTCTATACCTTCATCCCTCCATCCCTCTATACTTCCATCCCTCTATACCTTCATCCCTCCATCCCTCTATACCTCCATCCCTCTATACCTCCATCCCTCTATACCTCCATCCCTCATCCCTCTATACCTCCATCCCTCTATACCTCTATCCCTCTATCACAGACAGACAGACAGACAGACAGACAGACAGACAGACAGACAGACAGACAGACAGACAGACAGACAGACAGACAGACAGACAGACAGACAGACAGACAGACAGACAGACAGACAGACAGACAGACAGACAGACAGACTGACTGACTGACTGACTGACTGACTGACTGACTGACTGACTGACTGACTGACTGACTGACTGACTGACTGACTGACTGACTGACTGACTGACTGACTGACCAATATGGAATACATATAGTGAGCAATATGGAATAAAGATAGTGAGCAATATGGAATATATATAGTCAGCAATATGGAATACGTATAGTGAGCAATATGGAATACATATAGTGAGCAATATGGAATATATATAGTGAGCAATATGGAATATATATAGTGAGCAATATGGAATATATATAGTGAGCAATATGGAATATATATAGTGAGCAATATGGAATATATATAGTGAGCAATATGGAATATATATAGTGAGCAATATGGAATATATATAGTGAGCAATATGGAATATATATAGTGAGCAATATGGAATATATATAGTGAGCAATATGGAATATATATAGTGAGCAATATGGAATATATATAGTGAGCAATATGGAATATATATAGTGAGCAATATGGAATACGTATAGTGAGCAATATGGAATACATATAGTGAGCAATATGGAATATATATAGTGAGCAATATGGAATATATATAGTGAGCAATATGGACTACATATAGTGAGCAATATGGACTATATATAGTCAGCAATATGGACTACGTATAGTGAGCAATATGGACTATATATAGTCAGCAATATGGAATACATATAGTGAGCAATATGGAATACATATAGTGAGCAATATGGACTATATATAGTCAGCAATATGGACTATATATAGTCAGCAATATGGAATACATATAGTGAGCAATATGGACTATATATAGTCAGCAATATGGACTATATATAGTCAGCAATATGGAATACATATAGTGAGCAATATGGACTATATATAGTCAGCAATATGGACTATATATAGTCAGCAATATGGAATACATATAGTGAGCAATATGTTTGGAATATCAAATCTCAATAAAATGTATAATAAGGTATAGTGTTGTAATATATTGTATTGTATATAGTATTGTATAGTATTGGATCTATATTATTGTTCAATATGTGTTGTTATTATTAGCTATCCAAGGAGGTTTGCATATAACAGAAATCTGTATCAGATATTAAGTCATTAACCATATTTATCTACCACAGAACAACTCACAGCCAATCCCAGAGAGGGAATGAGGGAATGAAAAAAAGAGAAGTGCTACTGTTTCTGGAGTGTGAGGGTCTACACTGGTATCCCTCTGAGCTCTCAATTACCTCAATGGTATCATTTACTTTACCTTCATAACAACGTCTGAAAGCATGAGAGCATAAAAGTTTAGATTGTTCTGCCCAGTGCTGGACTTAGATTGAAATAGATTCTGGTAGTGGTTTTTGGTGCTGGTACTGTTGATATTTAGATGTAGGAGCTTCACAATACTGAGCAAAAATTTTATAAGAGGCACAGGAGCTCAAGCACTATAACATTTGGGGTGCCGGTACAAACACACACACACACACACACACACACACACACACACACACACACACACACACACACACACACACACACACACACACACACACACACACACACACACACACACACACACACACACACACACACACTAGAGAGGCAGGAGAGATTTAAAGTAAACAGTCATGTAATTAAGCCCTGATTTGAATCAGATTTCCGTGGCCATTGCCTCTGAATTCCTAGCCGCATGTAAACTGTCCAGAAGTCCTGCTGAAGTATAACATCCCTGATAGAGACCTGCAACTTGATCTGACGAAAGGGGGGTTGAGGGGTGAGGAGGGGTGAGGAGGGGGAGAGGGGGCCGACATGTTTGTATTGGCGATGAAAACCACTCATGGCACACATCGCTCTCTCTCTTTCTCTCTCGCTCTTTCTCCTTCTCCCCCTCCCTTTGGTTCGTTACCCCTTTTTCTCGGTCTGTCATTGGCTGGACGTAATGGGAGTGATGATCTGGTAATAATAAGCCTGGGGAGGAATAGGAGAGGAAGAAACAGAGAGGGTTTCCTCGGAGAAGCTCACGGGCCAGCACACATGTCACTCCAGCCCGGCATGGATCAGCGCCAATGTTCATTCCTATTACCCTGATGTCTCGGACCTCCATCGTTATACTGGGAACGCTGTGTGGAACGCAGTCTTTTTCCGGGATAAAGAGTTCTATTGGCGCTATTTGATCACATTTTTATCGATTTCGATTTGCAATTAGATGTGAAGTTTGCAGTTTTGTAGAAGCTGTGTAACTACGTAACAACATTTCCTCTTCTCCTTCCCCCCTCATTCATCCCTCTTGATTTTCCACACAGAATCATGTCACATTCAACTGAGGCCTGATTCAATTCAATTCAAGATCTAGTTAGTGCAAGATATATATCCGTCTCTTCTTCCTCTACTCTCTCCTTCCTCTACTCTCTCCTTCCTCTACTCTCTCCTTCCTCTACTCTCTCCTTCCTCTACTCTCTCCTTCCTCTACTCTCTCCTTTCTCTACTCTCTCCTTCCTCTACTCTCTCCTTCCTCTACTCTCTCCTTCCTCTACTCTCTCCTTCCTCTACTCTCTCCTTCCTCTACTCTCTTCCCCTTTCAGCCAGGTGCTGTGTGTCTGTCAGTGTTGTCTTGTGGTTATGGTTTTGCAGTAGCACTGTCTCTTGCTTTCTCTCCTCTCACTCACACAGTGTGTTTAACATCTGCCCCGTGGACCTGCACCTCTCAGCACCTTTCAGCACCCATTGCAGTCTATCAGTCATTACGGCTCAATACTACTACACAGCCACACAGAAAGCACTCCTCCAACCACTCACCTCCTGCAACTGCTCAGCCATTACGGAGACAGGGCAGTAGACAGAGTTACAGTTAAACCATGACCACGACACAGCGCTGAGAGAAACATGTAGCACCTGGAGGGAGAATGAAAGGGAAAGTAAGGGTTGCAACAGGGGACTAATCAACTAATCGCCAAGACCTTGATTAGCTGAATCAGGTCTGGTAGTGCTGGGCCGGGCCGGGAACAAAAACTGCAAACCGCCTTGATTTGTTCTGATTTGAATGCAGAGGCGTAGTATGGTAGTTGGATAAAGAAGGAGGGGTGGGGGACAAGATGTAGGGGGCAGCTCTTTTGTGGAAGAAGGACTGGGCTGTCATCAGAGATGAGATTCCTCCAACCCCCACCACCCTGTGTCTGACCCCTCCGCACAGCAGGAGAAGAGGGATGGGGGATGAGGGGGGGACAGGGGTTTTCTGCTGTCCTTTTCATTTCCTTTGAAAAACACTGAACACTAAATGGTCTTGATCAGTAGTGTTGTGCTCCGTCTCCATCGCTGTCTCTATAATGTTCATGCTTCAGAAACACATGGAGAAAACATGATCTGATCTGGAATCAGCTCTGGAATGGTGCATGAGACACTGGCCATTCTGCTCATTCTATAATCACTGAATTGGAGTCAGAAATACTCAGCTGGATCCCATATCAAAGTCTGTGTGTGAGTGTGTGTGTTTGCATGCGTGCGTTCACACGTGTGCCTGTGCTCATGCATGTGAGGCTGTGTGCGACTGTGTGTAAATCTATCCTGAACAGGGTCCAGTTTTGCCCCAATAATAACTCTAAATTGTGATGTTTATATTATTTTGATTCTATATTATTTTCTCTTCATCTGTTCTCTTTAACCAGTCATTTAAAGCCACCACAAGTCATCACAGTAAAACTAGTATGATTTCACCTAATATTTCTGTCATGTTTCAACAGGCCTTTTATTAAAACACTTCAGCCTAGGAGAAACCAAACTAACCACGGTCGCCAACAGGCGCCCTAAAACACTTCAGCCTAGGAGAAACCAAACTAACCACGGTCGCCAACAGGCGCCCTAAAACACTTTCCCAAGTCAGGCCAGTCGCATTCAATATATTTCTCTCTCTTTTCATATTTCCCCCTTTGCTTTTTCTCTCCCTCTGCGTCGCGGTGGTTTACTCAGAGGGTAACATCCTAAGTCAGCGTCTGAGTGAATCTGTTGCCATGACACCCAGACCGTTAGGAGATCTGCCCCTTTGTAACCTGGAAATGAAAGTGTCTTATTCGATGTCCATTGAGGGGTTGAAGTTGGTTGTTCAAGTCGGAGATAATTCTGAGAGGAAAAGCCAACAGAAAGGAACTGATCTGAAAAGCATGTAACAATGCTGAATAGGAACTGGATAGGGGAAGCCTCGGAACAGGAATGGAGGTTTCCATTCCCGCGGATGGACGGAAATTCACAAAGCACATTCACACACATAACATGTAAAGACAAGCGTGCGTAGCGGTTGTGTTGGTCTGGGTCAGACATTCTGAGAAACAGGGTTTTCTTCCTGCCACAGTAGGGGCTTCAGCTCTGCTTAAAGTGGAGAAAAGTTGAGGAGCTAACTCTATCTCTCTCTCTTCTCTCCTCTCTTCTCCT
>NC_034187.2:75361902-75369402 GCF_002021735.2 Oncorhynchus kisutch
CCTTCTCTATTTCTCCCTCTCTCTCTTTCTCTCTCTCTCTCTTTCTCCCTCTCTCTCTTTCTCCCTCTCTTCTCTTCTCCCTCTCTCTCTTTCTCCTTCTCTATTTCTCCCTCTCCCTCTCTCTCTTTCTCCCTCTCCTCTCTCCTCGCGCATCTCTCTCTCTCTCGTCTCTGCTCTTCTCTCTCTCTCTCCTCTCTTCTCTCTCGCTCTATCTCTCTCTCTGTCTCTCTCTCTCTCTTCCCTCTCTCCGTTTTCCCCCCCTCTCTCTCTTTATCCTTCATCTTATTTTTCCCTCTTCTCGTTCTTTCTCCCTCTCTCTCTTTCTCCCTCTCTCTGCTTTCTCCCTCTCTGCGCTTTCTCCCTCTCTCTCTTTCTCCCTCTCACATCTTTCTCTCTCTCTCTTATCCCTCTCTCTCTTTCTCCCTATCTCTGTTCTCACTCTCTCTTGTTTTCTCCTTCTCTCTCTCCCGATCTCTGTTTTCTCCCGCATCTCTGTTATCTACTTCTCTCTCTTTCTTCCCATCTCTCTTCTCCCTCTCTCTCTTCTCCCTCTCTCTCTCTTTCTCCCATCTCTCTTTCTCTCTCTCTCTTTCTCCCTATCTCTGTTTCTCCCTCGCTCTGTTTCTCCTTCTCTCTCTTTCCCCCTCTCTCTCTTTCTCCCTCTCTCTCTTCACCCCCTCTCTGTTTCTCCTTCTCTCTCTTCTCCCTCTCTCTGTTTCTCCTTCTCTCTCTTTCTCCTTCTCTCTCTTTCTCCCTCTCTCTGTTTCTCCTTCTCTCTCTTTCACCCCCTCTCTCTTTCTCCTTCTCTCTCTTTCTCCCTCTCTCTGTTTCTCCTTCTCTCTCTTTTCTCCCTCTCTCTGTTTCTCCTTCTCTCTCTTTCTCCCTCTCTCTGTTCTCATTCTCTCTCTTTCACCCCCTCTCTCTTTCTCCTTCTCTCTCTTTCTCCCTCTCTCTGTTTCTCCTTCTCTCTCTTTCTCCCTCTCTCTGTTTCTCCTTCTCTCTCTTTCTCCCTCTCTCTGTTTCTCCTTCTCTCTCTTTCTCCCTCTCTCTGTTTCTCCTTCTCTCTCTTTCTCCCTCTCTCTGTTTCTCCTTCTCTCTCTTTCACCCCCTCTCTCTTTCTCCTTCTCTCTCTTTCTCCCTCTCTCTGTTTCTCCTTCTCTCTCTTTCTCCCCCTCTCTCTTTCTCCTTCTCTCTCTTTCTCCCTCTCTCTGTTTCTCCTTCTCTCTCTTTCTCCCTCTCTCTGTATCTCCTTCTCTCTCTTTCCCCCTCTCTCTCTCTTTCTCCCTCTCTCTGTATCTCCTTCTCTCTCTTTCTCCTTCTCTCTCTTTCTCCCTCGCTCTGTTTCTCCTTCTCTCTCTTTCCCCCTCTCTCTCTTTCTCCTTCTCTATTTCTCCCTCTCTCTCTTTCTCTCTCTCTCTCTTTCTCCCTCTCTCTCTTTCTCCCTCTCTCTCTTTCTCCCTCTCTCTCTTTCTCCTTCTCTATTTCTCCTTCTCTCTCTTTCTCCTTCTCTCTCTGTTTCTCCTTCTCTCTCTCTTTCTCCCTCTCTCTGTTTCTCCTTCTCTCTGTTTCTCCCTCTCTCTGTATCTTACTCACTCGTTGTCTCTCTTTCCCGACCTCCTTTTGTATCTCCTCGTCTCTCTATTACTGTAACCAGCTTCTTTCATTTTCCATCTATTTTCCGACATTATCAGGAGTTTTGGTGCCAGAGCTCTTCCCTTCTTCTCTTCTTTCTTCCATCCTTTCATCCCTCCATCCTTCCATCCCTCTATACTTTCACCCCTCCATCCTTTCATCCCGCCAACCATCTGGTGCCCCTACCCCACTGAGCTGAGTTCACCTCTAACAACCCACAGCTGGGTTTAACACACACGCAGACACACGCAGACACACGCAGACACACACAGACACACATAGACACACACACGCACGAACACGCATGCGCGCAAACAGATGCACACGCAGTACATGGATGTACAGTGGATAAGGGGACTGACAGTGAGCATAACCCACTGAGGCTCTCATATAATAAGTGCCCTCTGCTACCTCCATTCTAACATGACAGCTCTGAGACCTCCATTCTAACATGACAGCTCTGCTACCTCCATTCTAACATGACAGCTCTGCTACCTCCATTCTAACATGACAGCTCTGCTACCTCCATTCTAACATGACAGCTCTGCTACCTCCATTCTAACATGACAGCTCTGCTACCTCCATTCTAACATGACAGCTCCGAGACCTCCATTCTAACATGACAGCTCTGCTACCTCCATTCTAACATGGCAGCTCTGAGACCTCCACTCTAACATGGCAGCCCTGACACCTCCCCTCTAACATGGCAGCTCTGAGACCTCCACTCTAGCATGGCAGCCCTGACACCTCCCCTCTAACATGGCAGCTCTGAGACCTCCACTCTAACATGGCAGCTCTGAGACCTCCACTTCAAACATTGCAGCCCTGACACCTCCACTCTGACATGGCAGTTCTGAGACCTCCACTCTAACATGGCAGCTCTGAGACCTCCACTCTTACATGGCAGCTCTGAGACCTCCACTCTAACATGGCAGCTCTGAGACCTCCACTCTAACATGGCAGCTCTGAGACCTCCATTCCAACATGGCAGCCCTGAGACCTCCACTCCAACATGGCATTCCTGACACCACTCCAACATGGCAGCTCTGACACCTCCACTCCAACATGGCAGCTCTGAGACCTCACTCTAACATGGTAGCTCTGAGACCTCCACTCTAACATGGCAGCTCTGACACCTCCACTCCAACATGGCAGCTCTGAGACCTCCACTCTAACATGGCAGCTCTGTCACCTCCACTCTAACATGGCAGCTTTGTCACCTCCACTCTGACATGGCAGCTCTGTCACCTCCACTCTAACATGGCATATCTGACAACTCCACTCTAACATGGCAGCTCTGAGACCTCCACTCTAACATGGCAGCGCTGACACCTCCACTCCAACATAGCAGCGCTGAGACCTCCACTCTAACATGGCAGCGTTGTCACCTCCACTCCAACATAGCAGCTCTGAGACCTCCACTCTAACATGGCAGCTCTGAGACCTCCACTCTTACATGGCAGCTCTGAGACCTCCACTCTGACTTGGCATATCTGACACCTCCACTCTAACATGGCAGCTCTGTGTAATGTTTAAGTAACTGCCAGAGGGCTGTAGTGGTAGAAGGGCAGTGATGTCAGAGCGTTAGTATAAAGGTTGTCACGGGGCTTGATCTGTGTCAGATGCTGATTGGTGGCAGATGCTGATTGGTGGCAGATGCTGATGTGTAATCACAGTGGGTCAGACAGGGGTAACCCAGGACGACAGCAGGGTTCCAGAGCTACGGAACACAGAGCAGACCTTTCACTGTCAGAACCCAAGACCTGGAAAGTTTCAGTGCAGCACACACACACACACACACACACACACACACACACACACACACACACACACACACACACACACACACACACACACACACACACACACACACACACACACACACACACACACACACTTCGAGTGTTTTCCTCAGATCCAAATCTAACGTGTCGTGAACCAGGAGGATTAATTGTTCATCTTAACAACAATCATTATCTGGAGTGATTGTAAATTCTCCTCAGTTCTGGCCTTTCCAGGACGGTGCCCGGAGAGTCAGACTGCTGATGAGATCCACGTCTTTTTTCCCTTCAGTCTTTTTTTCTCCTTCTCTTCCTGGAACTAATTTTCACAATGATTTCATTGCTGCAGAATGTCCTAATTGTGGAGACCTGGTCTCTCAAGCTGCGGGGCTTTTGGCCGCGGGGTGGGGGGTAGAAGGATTTGTGTGTGAGTGTGCGTGAGAGAGAGTGAGGGAGAGAAAGAGAGAGGAGAAAGAGAGACTGGGAGTGTGTAAGGGTTTGGGGTGGGTCAGAGACTTTTAGTGCTGGGGTACCTTTCAATTTGATGGACGTCTAGGGGACCTAGACGTTCACTCTGTCCGACAGTTAAACCCAGGTGGAGGACATAGGTGTGTGTGTGTGTGTGTGTGTGTGTGTGTGTGTGTGTGTGTGTGTGTGTGTGTGTGTATGTGTGTGTGTGTGTGTGTGTGTGTGATATAGAACAGTGGTCCTCTCAAAGAACACCCCCGAAGGCCGAAATAACACACTTAACTCAACTCACGCTGTTTCACTCAATCACCATAATATAGTTTCAACACAGCACACAAGAGGCACACAGACAGAGGCAAGGAAATACTCTGATGAACACAAACACACATACAGGACCAAAAATAAACACTGACTCTTGGGGGTACTCTAATACTGGTCCAATTATGTTTTCAATAGTTAAAGTGTGCCCTAGATACTAATGTAACGCTTATGTGCACAAATAAATTCTCAACATAACTTCAATTCATAGCCAGCCAGGTCTCCCGTGATACAAGTCAGTATTCAACGTCCATCCATGTCTGAGGACGTTGGGAGATGAAGTGGAAACCAGCCACTAGGGGCAACAGTGAGCGTTGTTAACTTCAAATGGGTTTCAGTTTTACTAGGGGGTTGTGGACATGGATGGTGAACAGTTTAGAAAGTTATTTTTAACATATTTTTAAGCCTATCTCAAACCTTAACCCTTACCTTAACCATTCGGAGTTAATGTCTAACCTTAATAATTCAGAGTTGATACCTAAACTTAAACTTAAACATTTCGAAATGTGACGTTTGGAACAACTTCGAAATTTAACGTTTGTTATTTTATCGTTGCCCTCTACTCTAACATGGCAGCTCTGAGACCTCCACTCTAAAATGGCAGCTCTGAGACCTCCACTCTTACATGGCAGCTCTGAGACCTCCACTCTTACATGGCAGCTCTGAGACCTCCACTCTGACTTGACATATCTGACACCTCCACTCTAACATGGCAGCTCTGTGTAATGTTTAAGTAACATTGCCAGAGGGCTGTAGTGCTAGAAGGGCAGAGATGTCAGAGCGTTAGTATAAAGGTTGTCATGGGGCTTGATCGGTGTCAGATGCTGATTGGTGGCAGATGCTGATTGGTGGCAGATGCTGATGTGTAATCACAGTGGGTCAGACAGGGGTAACCCTCCGTTTCCTATAGTTCACAATCAGCTTCTTTGTCTTTCTGACATTGAGGGAGAGGTTGTTGTCCTGGCACCACACTGCCAGGTCTCTGACCTTTCCCCTGTAGGCTGTCTTGTCGACGTCGGTGATCAGGCCTACCACCGTCCTGTTGTCAGCAAACTTAATATTGGTGTTGGAGTCGTTTGCGGCCCTGCGGTCGTGGGTGAACAGGGAGTACAGGAGTGGGCTAACTACTCACCCCTGAGGGGCCCCCATGTGGGGGTCAGCATGGCATTGTGTTGTTGCCTATCCTCACCAACTGGGGGCAGCCTGTCAGAAAGTCCAGTATCCAATTGCAGAGGTAGGTATTTAATCTCAAGGTCCTTAGTTTAGGGAGGATCTTTGTGGGCACTATGATGTTGAACGCTGAGTTGTAGTCAATGGACATCATTCTAACATCGGTGTTCCTTTTGTCCAGGTGGTAAAGGGCAGTGTGGAGTGCAATAACGATTGCATCATCTGTGGATCTGTTGGGGCGGTGTGTGAATAGGAGTGGGTCCAGGGTGTCTGGGATGATGGTGTAAATGTGAGCCATGACCAGCCTTTCAAAGCATTTCAAGGCTACAGATGTGGGTGCTAAGGCGTGGTAATCATTTAGACAGGCTAACACTATGGTGGTCTGCTTGAAACATGTGGGTATTACAGACCGGGTAAGGAAGAGGTCAGAAAATGTCAGTGAAAACACTTGCTAGCTGAGTACCCGTCCTGAGTACCCGTCCTGGTAACCTAGAAAAAGAAACATAGACTGCCCACCCAACTCACGCCCTGACCATACTAAATAAATACAAAACAAAGGAAATAAAGGTCAGAACGTGACAGTACCCCCCCCCCCAAAGGTGTGGACTCCGGCCGCAAAACCTTGACCTATAGGGGAGGGTCTGGGTGGGCGTCAGTCCGTGGTGGCGGACAGGCGGGAGCCCTCCAGTGGCAGCGCTGGACAGGCGGGAGCACCTGTAGGGGTGAGACGGAGAGACAACCTGGTGCGGGGGGCTGCCACTGGAGGGCTGGTGTGTGGAGGTGGTACCGGATAGACCGGACCGTGCAGGCACACTGGAGCTCTTGAGCACCGAGCCTGCCCAACCTTACCCGGTTGAATGCTCCCGGTCGCCCTGCCAGTGCGGCGAGGTGGAATAGCCCGCACTGGGCTATGTAGGCGAACCGGGGACACCGTGCGCAAGGCTGGTGCCATGTAAGCCGGCCCAAGGAGACGCACTGGAGACCAGATGTGTAGAGCCGGCTTCATGGCACTTGGCTCGATGCCAACTCTAGCCCGGCCGATATGCGGAGCTGGAATGTACTGCACCGGGCTATGCAACCGCACTGGGGACACCGTGCGCTCCACAGCATAACACGGTGCCTGCCCGTTCTCTCTTGCCCCCCGGTAAGCACAGGAAGTTGGCGCAGGTCTCCTACCTGGTTTCGCAACACTTACTGTGTCCCTCCCCCCAAGAAATTTTTGGGGCTGCCTCTCGGGCTTCCTTGCCAGCCGTGTTCCCTCATATCACCGGCTCCTCTCTCCGGCTGTTGGTCCTGTTGTGGTGGGTGATTCTGTAAGGGTTTTCCTGTGGTGAAGGAGAAGCGGACCAAAATGCAGCGTGGTGGTTATTCATGTTCTTTAATAAAGGAACTAGACATGAAATAACTAACAAAACAATAAATGTGCGAAAACCTAAACAGTCCTATCTGGTGCAAACACAGAGACAGGAACAATCACCCACAAACAAACAGTGAAACCCAGGCTACCTAAATATGATTCTCAATCAGAGACAACTAATGGCACCTGCCTCTGATTGAGAACCATACTAGGCCGAAACATAGAAATACCCAAAACCCAGAAAAACAAACAGACTGCCCATCCAACTCACGCCCTGACCATACTAAATAAATACAAAACAAAGGAAATAAAGGTCAGAACGTGACAACGTACAAAACATTACCTACAAAACATTACCTACAAAACATTACGTACAAAACAAGTTAGGATCAGTGCAAAAACAGACAGGAAATAGAAGAATTGGTCAGGAGCCTGTAAAACAGTAGCCCTCCCATCCTGCACCATTATTACACATGGGTGTGTGTTTGTGTGTGTGTGTGTTACACACTGTTTACACACAGACACACTATTTATAATTTCATACTTTATGTTATCGCCTGTAAAGAGAGACATTAAAAAGACAGGGGAAAGGTTGATGAAAGTGAAATAGAAAAATGAAAAAAAGCAAGAGAGCGGTGCCAATAGTTCACCCTCAGGTGCATGATGGCAACCAATCGGAGTAGAAACAGCAGGGCAAGAGTCAGTGGACTGCATCATAACAGACACACACACTAGTCAGGTCGCTCAAGCTCCACTTTCAAATTAGACATCTGT
>NC_034187.2:75374402-75389402 GCF_002021735.2 Oncorhynchus kisutch
AGTACCATAATAAACTGTGAGATTGAATAATTTGGCAGCACTGATTTGTTTAGCCAAACACAAGACTCAAGTTTATTTGTCTCTGTAGCCTATAATCACACAAACCAACTGAGCCACCTCTCAGTATGAAGAGGTTGTGAACACAGTACTACTGTGATGTAATGGTTGACATTCTGTAGGCAGACATGATGGAAGCTTGCTGTGTGGGAGACTGAACTGGAGACCACTAATACCAGTCAGAGGCCCATAAATGGCCCCTGTGTCAAGAGTTTGGCATCCTTGCTATATCTTCACCTATTCTGCCCAGACTCCTTACAATATTGTAGGTGACCCAAATGGGTCCCATGGGCCCGAGTTAAAAGTAGTGCACTATAAAGGGAATAGGGTCCCATTTGGGAGACATTCATTATCATTTGCATAAATGTTTTGCACCACATTTTACTATATATGTTTTATTTTTATGGGGGGTTACAGGTAAAATGTTCAAAGTATTGTTACATTATCAACAAAATAAAGTGAGCCTCCACCCCCAACCTCCCATCCCATTCTCCCAACCTCCCATCCCATTCTCCCATCCCATTCTCCCAACCTCCCATCCCATTCCCCCAACCTCCCATCCCATTCTCCCATCCCATTCTCCCAACCTCCCATCCCATTCTCCCAACCTCCCATCCCATTCTCCCATCCCATTCTCCCAACCTCCCATCCCATTCTCCCATCCCATTCTCCCAACCTCCCATCCCATTCCCCCAACCTCCCATCCCATTCTCCCATCCCATTCTCCCAACCTCCCATCCCATTCTCCCAACCTCCCATCCCATTCTCCCATCCCATTCTCCCAACCTCCCATCCCATTCTCCCATCCCATTCTCCCAACCTCCCATCCCATTCCCCCAACCTCCCATCCCATTCTCCCAACCTCCCATCCCATTCTCCCAACCTCCCATCCCATTCTCCCAACCTCCCATCCCATTCTCCCAACCTCCCATCCCATTCTCCCAACCTCCCATCCCATTCTCCCATCCCATTCTCCCAACCTCCCATCCCATTCCCCCAACCTCCCATCCCATTCCCCCAACCTCCCATCCCATTCTCCCAACCTCCCATCCCATTCTCCCATCCCATTCTCCCAACCTCCCATCCCATTCTCCCAACCTCCCAACCTCCCATCCCATTCTCCCAACCTCCCATCCCATTCTCCCAACCTCCCAACCTCCCATCCCATTCTCCCAACCTCCCATCCCATTCCCCCAACCTCCCATCCCATTCTCCCAACCTCTCATCCCATCCCATTCTCCCAACCTCCCCATCCCATCCCATTCCCCCAACCTCCCATCCCATTCTCCCAACCTCCCATCCCATTCTCCCAACCTCCCATCCCATTCTCCCAACCTCCCAACCTCCCATCCCATTCTCCCAACCTCCCATCCCATTCCCCCAACCTCCCATCCCATTCTCCCAACCTCTCATCCCATCCCATTCTCCCAACCTCTCATCCCATCCCATTCTCCCAACCTCCCATCCCATCCCATTCCCCCAACCTCCCATCCCATTCCCCCAACCTCCCATCCCATTCTCCCAACCTCCCATCCCATCCCATTCTCCCAACCTCCCAACCTCCCATCCCATTCCCCCAACCTCCCATCCCATTCCCCCAACCTCCCATCCCATTCTCCCAACCCCCTCATCCCATCCCATTCTCCCAACCTCCCATCCCATCCCATTCCCCCAACCTCCCATCCCATTCCCCCAACCTCCCATCCCATTCCCCCAAGCTCCCATCCCATTCTCCCAACCTCCCATCCCATCCCATTCCCCCAACCTCCCATCCCATTCTCCCAACCTCCCATCCCATTTCCCCAACCGCCCATCCCATTCTCCCAACCTCCCATCCCATTCTCCCAACCTCCCATCCCATTTCCCCAACCGCCCATCCCATTCTCCCAACCTCCCATCCCATCCCATTCTCCCAACCTCCTATCCCATTCTCCCAACCTCCCATCCCATTCTCCCAACCTCCCATCCCATTCTCCCAACCTCCCATCCCATTCTCCCAAGCTCCCATTCCATTCTCCCAACCTCCCATCCCATTCCCCCAAGCTCCCATCCTGGTCCCCCAACCTTCTATCCCGTTCCTCCAACCTCCCATCCTTTTCGCTCAACCTCCCATCCCATTCTCCCAACCTCCTATCCCATTCCCCCAACCTCCCATCCCATTCCCCCAACCTCCCGTTCCTGTCCCCTTCCCTCAACCTCCCATCCCCTTCCCCCAACCTCCCATTCCATCCCACCAACCTCCTATCCTGTTACCCCAACCTCCCATCCCGTTCCCTCAACCTCCAATTACATTCCCCCAACCTCTCATCCCAACTCCCCAACCTCCCATCCCATCTCCGCAACCTCCCATCCCATCCCATCTCCCCAACCTCTCATCCCATTTCCCAAACCGCCCAATCCTATTCCCCCAACCTCCCATCCCATCTCCCCAACCTCCCATCCCATCCCATTTCCCAAACCCCCCAATCCCATCTCCCCAACCTCCCATCCCATTTTCCAAACACCCCAATCCCATCTCCCCAACCTCCCATCCCATCTCCCCAACCTCCCATCCCATCTCCCCAACCTCCCATCCCATCTCCCCAACCTCCCATCCCATTTCCCAAACACCCCAATCCCATCTCCCCAACCTCCCATCCCATCTCCCCAACCTCCCATCCCATCTCCCCAACCTCCCATCCCATCTCCCCAACCTCCCATCCCATCTCCCCAACCTCCCATCCCATCTCCCCAACCTCCCATCCCATCTCCCCAACCTCCCATCCCATTCTCCCAACCCCACCAGCCAGCATGTAATTTGCGTTCTAACTTTTTGCGTTTTATCTTGAAACATTTCAGTGCCACCATAGCACCCATCACCAATTCCAAATCTCACACTAAGTTTGCTGACCGCTGCAATGTACTGTACTGTCTCTGCTTTGACTAGCATAGAGAGAACCCTGTAGAATGTAGATTCTCATGGAACTATATGACTTGGTCTCACCCACCTCGGATTTCAGTCTTTTTTGAGCACAATCCCAATGTGATACGGAGAAGAAAATATTCTATTCACGCTAGTGTGTTTGTGTGGGAGCATTGTTCTAGGTGATTGCTGAGAGCACATATGCTGAGAGAGAGAGAGAGATGAATTGATGAATGAATTGTAGATCTGAATGTGGACATTTGATTCAGTCATTCAAAAGTACATTGCTGTGTACAGTGACACACATAAACACACTCAATCTTTTTCTATAAACACGTGGCAATGCATTTTTCAGCAATCATAATCACCCTACAGCTTGAGTGATTACTCAAATTTGGACTTTTAGGAATTCCAGGATCCCAATCTTTCCCTGGAATTCGGTTTAAGAACTGTAGGAAAGATAACACTGTCTCCCTGTGATCGTAAACCCCACCAAGGTCAGGTCTGGAGCAACAATATAAATCTCTACTCCTATAATCCTCAGTTTTCTTCTTTCCTTTACTGTTTTCATATTCTTCACACCCTCTTTTTCAACTCTTCTCCTCCCATATCCTCCCTTCCTCTCTCTCATCTTCATATCTTACCCGTCTGCACCTACCCGCCTGTCCAACATCACTACTCTGGACGGCTCTGACTTAGAATACGTGGACAACTACAAATACTTAGGTGTCTGGTTAGATTGTAAACTCTCCTTCCAGACCCATATCAAACATCTCCAATCCAAAGTTAAATCTAGAATTGGCTTCCTATTTCGCAACAAAGCATCCTTCACTCATGCTGCCAAACATACCCTTGTAAAACTGACCATCCTACCAATCCTCGACTTTGGCGATGTCATTTACAAAATAGCCTCCAATACCCTACTCAACAAATTGGATGCAGTCTATCACAGTGCAATCCGTTTTATCACCAAAGCCCCATATACTACCCACCATTGCGACCTGTACGCTCTCGTTGGCTGGCCCTCGCTTCATACTCGTCGCCAAACCCACTGGCTCCATGTCATCTACAAGACCCTGCTAGGTAAAGTCCCCCCTTATCTCAGCTCGCTGGTCACCATAGCATCTCCCACCTGTAGCACACGCTCCAGCAGGTATATCTCTCTAGTCACCCCCAAAACCAATTCTTTCTTTGGCCGCCTCTCCTTCCAGTTCTCTGCTGCCAATGACTGGAACGAACTACAAAAATCTCTGAAACTGGAAACACTTATCTCCCTCACTAGCTTTAAGCACCAACTGTCAGAGCAGCTCACAGATTACTGCACCTGTACATAGCCCACCTATAATTTAGCCCAAACAACTACCTCTTTCCCAACTGTATTTAATTTTAATTTATTTATTTATTTTGCTCCTTTGCACCCCATTATTTTTTATTTCTACTTTGCACATTCTTCCATTGCAAAACTACCATTCCAGTATTTTACTTGCTATATTGTATTTACTTTGCCATCATGGCCTTTTTTGCCTTTACCTCCCTTCTCACCTCATTTGCTCACATTGTATATAGACTTGTTTATACTGCATTATTGACTGTATGTTTGTTTTTACTCCATGTGTAACTCTGTGTCGTTTTATCTGTCGAACTGCTTTGCTTTATCTTGTCCAGGTCGCAATTGTAAATGAGAACTTGTTCTCAACTTGCCTACCTGGTTAAATAAAGGTAAAATAAAAAAATAAAAATCTTCTTCTTGGTAATCAATCAATCAAATATATGTATTTCTCTCTCTCTCTCCATGTCTCTCCTCTCTCTCTCTCTGTCTGTCTCTCTCCCCCCTATCTGTGTGAGTATGTATTTGTGTATGCTTGCAAATGTTAGTGTGTGTGTGTTACTGTGTGTGTGTTAGTTTATGTGTGTATTTATTTTATGGTGTATAGGCCTATGTGTGGGTGTGTTGAAGGGTGTGTATATTTGAAAGCTTTGTCTTTGCTCTCCCTACATTTTAACCCTGGTGTTGACAGCCATCACAGGGAGAGGCAGTGAGTGAACGAGAGAGAGAGAGAGAGAGAGGTGGAATTACCTCCTTTCATCATCCGTCAGCTCCTTTGAGCAGGGATCCAGGAATTCCAGGACCTCACTCTTCCCATCCACCCTTTCAGCTCCCTCCCTCCCTCATCCATCCTTTATCCTCCTTCACTGACACGGAAGAAAGGGAACTGTGGGAGTCTAGGACAGACTAGCTCTACCCTCTGATACACTTAGAAATGACAACTCTGTGGTCTTGGGTGTCCTTTACTGCCATACTCCCATACTCCCATACTGCCATACTGCCATTCTGCCATACTTCCATACTGCCATACTCCCATACTCCCATACTGCCATACTTCCATACTGCCACACTCCCATACTGCCATACTGCCATACTTCCATACTGCCATACTGCCATACTGCAACACTCCCATACTGCCATTCTCCCATACTCCCATACTGTCATACTCCCATACTGTCATACTCCAATACTGACACACTGCCATACTCCCATACTGTCATACTGCCATACTGCCATACTGCCATACTGCCATACTGCCATACTGTCATACTCACATACTGCCATACTCCCATACTGCTATACTCCCATACTGCCATTCTCCCATACTGCCATACCATGATACTCACATACTGCCATACTCCCATACTGCCATACTGCCACACCCCCATACTGCCATACTGCCATACTTCCATACTGCCACACTCCCATACTGCCATACTGCCATACTCCCATACGGCCATACTTCCATACTGTCGCACTGCCATACTGCCACACCCCCATACTGCCATTCTCCCATACTCCCATACTCCCATAATGTCATACTCCCATACTGCTATATTCCCATACTGTCATACTCCAATACTGACACACTGCCATACTCACATACTGCCATACTCCCACACTGCCATACTCCCATACTGCCATACTGCCATTCTGCCATACTGCCATACTGTCATACTGCCATACTGTCATACTCACATACTGCCATACTCCCACACTGCCATACTCCCATACTCCCATACTGTCATACTGCCATACTGCCATACTGCCATACTGTTATACTGTCATACTCACATACTGCCATACTCCCATACTGCTATACTCCCATATTGCCATACTCCCATACGGTCATACTCCCATACTCCCATACTGCCATACTCTCATACTGTCATACTCCCATACTGCCATACTGTCATACTCCCGTACTGTCATGCTCCAATACTGACATACTGCCATACTCCCATACTGTCATACTCCCATACTGTCATCCTCCAATACTGACATACTTCCATACTGCCGTACTGTCATACTGTCATACTGCCATACTGCCATACTCCCATAATGCCATACCATCATACTCACATACTGCCATACTCTCATACTCCCATACTGCTATACTCCCATATTGCCATACTCCCATACTCCCATACTGCCATAACTCATACTGTCATACTCCCATACTGCCATACTGTCATACTCCCATACTGTCATGCTCCAATACTGACATACTGCCATACTCCCATACTGTCATACTCCCATACTGTCATCCTCCAATACTGACATACTTCCATACCGTCATACTGTCATGCTGCCATACCGTCATACTCACATACTGCCATACTCTCATACTGCTATACTCCCAAACTCCCATATTGCCATACTCCCATACTGCTATGCCATCATACGCCCATACTGTACTAATCCCATACTCCCATACTCCCATACTGCCATACTCCCATACTGCCATACTGTCATACTGCCATACCGTCATACTGTCATGCTGCCATACTGCCATACTGTCATACTCCCATACTGTCATGCTCCAATACTGACATAATGCCATACTCCCATACTGTCATACTCCCATACTGTCATCCTCCAATACTGACATACTTCCATACCGTCATACTGTCATGCTGCCATACTCCCATACTCCCATACTGCCATACTCACATGCTGCCATACTGCCATTCTCCCATACTCCCATACTGCTATACTCCTATACTTCTATACTATACTGACACACTGCCATACTCCCATACTGTCATACTGCCATACTGTCATACTGCCATACTGCCATACTGTCATACTCACATACTGCCATACTCCCATACTGCTATACTCCCATACTGCCATTCTCCCATACTGCCATACCATGATACTCACATACTGCCATACTCCCATACTGCCATACTGCCACACTCCCATACTGCCATACGGCCATACCTCCATACTGCCACACTCCCATACTGCCATACTGCCATACTCCCATACGGCCATACTTCCATACTGTCATACTGCCATACTGCCACACCCCATACTGCCATTCTCCCATACTCCCATACTCCCATACTGTCATACTCCCATACTGCCATATTCCCATACTGTCATACTCCAATACTGACACACTGCCATACTCACATACTGCCATACTCCCACACTGCCATACTCCCATACTGCCACACTGCCATTCTGCCATACTGCCATACTGTCATACTCACATACTGCCATACTCCAACACTGCCATACTCCCATACTCCCATACTGTCATACTGCCATACTGCCATACTGCCATACTGTTATACTGTCATACTCACATACTGCCATACTCCCATACTGCCATACTCACATGCTGCCATACTGCCATACCGTCATACTGTCATGCTGCCATACTCCCATACTCCCATACTGCCATACTCACATGCTGCCATACTGCCATACTCCCATGCTGCCATACTGCCATTCTCCCATACTCCCATACTGCTATACTCCTATACTTCTATACTCCCACACTGCCGTATTCCCGTATTCCCATACTCCCATACTGCCATGATGCCATACTGTCATACTCCTATGCTCCCATACTGCCATACTGCCATACTGCCATACCGCCATACTCCCATACTCCCATACTGCCATACCGCCATACTCCTATACTCCCATAATGCCATACTCCCATACTCCCATACTCCCATACCGCCATACTCCTATACTCCCATAGTTCCATACTCCCATACTGCCATACCGCCATACTCCTATACTCCCATAGTGCCATACTCCCATACTCCCATACCGCCATGCTCCTATACTCCCATAGTGCCATACTCCCATACTCTCATCCTGCCATAACGCAACATATTTTGTCGAGTGACTTGTTGAAGATTGCTCTCAATGTGTATAGCTGACTGGTTGAGAAATGATTAATTGAATGTATTTCCTTTCCATTTGGTTTATTCAGCTCTATATGTTTTTCTTCCACACGTCTGTCTCTCTATCAATCCATCCATCAGTTATTCTGTCTATCTGTCCATTGTTCTGTTAATCCCTCCATTTATCCGTCCTTGTCTGTCAATCTTCTTGTCACCTAAAACCATCCATCTAAACATTAGTCCATCCCTTCTTCAATATATGCATTCTTCCCTTTTTCTGTCCATCTCTTCATCTATTCATCCTGTCTTTTTGGTGTTGAGATGGTGTTGGTGTTTCATTCTGCCTGGGTGGAGTAATGATGATTGATGTATGGTATTTATGCTTCAAGACACACACACACACACACACACACACACACACACACACACACACACACACACACACACACACACACACACACACACACACCACACACACACACACACACACGCTCCTGCGACCTTATACATGTCCCCACCTCAGACAGGTAATGTTCTGGAACTTATCCCAGCCACACACTGGAGAAACACTCTGATAGCGACAGAATTGAGACTTTTAACAAGTTGTGCAATCTCAGAGACACCCAATTGTGTAAGTTAAATATGAAGAGAGGTTGTAAGTCAAGGGGTTGGGGGGAGTTTGGTGTGTGTATGTGTGTATATGTTGGTGTGTGTGCCTGTGTGTCTGTGTGCCTGTGTCTGTGTGTGAGTGTATGCTAGCAGCGTGCACTTGTATGTGTGCATGCAGGTGTGTGTGCGTTAGTCTGTGTGTGGGTGTCTGTGTATGTGTGCGGGTGCAGGTGTGTGTGTGTGTGTTAGTCTGTGTGTGGGTGTCTGTGTGTGTGTGCGGGTGCATGTGTGTGTGTGTGTGTTAGTCTGTGTGTGGGTGTCTGTGTGTGTGTGCGGGTGCAGGTGCGGCTGTGCGTGCTCACGCTCGCGTTTGTGTGTGTGTGTGTGAGGAGCTGTCAGAGGTTAGAAGGCAGAGGCCCCTCTCTCTTTTTAGTGAGGGGATAAGTTACACCCTTGGTTGTCAGGATGACAGCTCCTGACAGCGATCCCTCACATTCTCTCAGAGCTCTGACAAAACAATCAACACCCCTTTCACTGGGGGATTCCAGCTCTCAGCACTACCGGTCCCCCACAGGGTGAGAGACAGAGAGAAAGAGAAAGGGGGCGGGGAGAGAGAGAGAGAGAGAGAGAGAGAGAGAGAGACCAAATGTCAAGAGTTTACCATAGAAAAGAGTCCCCTAAGCCAGCTGGTTCTGTGGCTCAGTTCAATAAGTCCCACCAACCCAACAAAGCCTCAGAACAGCACTCAGAACATCTGGCCCAATCAAGTCATCACAAAGCAAAAATAAAAATATAATCACCTATTGGAAAGATGCCACAAAAAAGCTCTGTAAACTTCAATGCTATTTAGCTCTAAACTGACAGACAGTACATGGTGGCAGACTATCTGACCACCCTGACTGATAGAAAACTTAGAAAAACACTGACCTGTCACTGTCTCTGATACTCCACAGAGAGAGAGAGAGAGAGAGAGAGAGAGAGAGCGATAGGGAGAGATATAAAGAGAGAGAGAGATGGTGAGAGAGATAGAAAGAGATATATAAAGAGAGAGAAAGAGAGAGAAGGGTAGACAGAGGAAAACCTGGCTCCCCGTAGAGGAAAGGCTGTGCAGCCACTGCACAACAGCAGAACCTGAGACGGAGCTGCATTTCCTGACAAAATGTCAAAAATATAAAACAATTAGAGAGTGTCATTTCCCCAAATTTGAATCCCTTATTCAATGTTTCAAACACCTCTCTGATGAGAGTAGGCTACCTGTTCTGTTGGGGGAGGACACAGAGAGCTGTGGGTTGGCAACATTGTTGCCTGCCATAAGTTGAGGGACAGTGTCTGACAGACCAATCAACCTGCACATGTCCTCTACTGTATGCTTATTGTTATTGTTCAATGTATGGTTATTTTGATATATATATATATAGAGAGAGAGACAGAGAGAGAGAGAGAGAGAGAGAGAGAGAGAGAGAGAGAGAGAGAGAGAGAAAGAGAGAGAGAGAGAAAGAGAGAGAAAGATAGTGAGAGAGAGAGAGACAGAGAGAGAGAGAGAGAGAGAGAGAGAGAGAGAGAGAGAAAGAGAGAGAAAGATAGTGAGAGAGAGAGAGACAGAGAGAGAGAGAGATAGAGAGAGAGAGAGAGAGAGAAAGAGAGAGAAAGATAGTGAGAGAGAGAGAGACAGAGAGAGAGAGAGAGAGAGAGAGAGAGAGAGAGAGAGAGAGAGAGAGAGAGAGAGAGAGAGAGAGAGAGAGAGAGAGAAAGATAATGAGAGCGATAGAAAGATCACCCCCTGTTCTTTATTTCTTTATTTCTATGTTTTGTGTTTCTATGTTTTGGCCGGGTATGGTTCTCAATCAGGGACAGCTGTGTCACGTTCTGACCTTTATTTTCCTTTGTTTTGTCTTTATTTAGTATGGTCAGGGCGTGAGTTGAGTGGGCAGTCAATGTTTTGTGTTTCTATGTTTCGGTTTCTGTTTCGGCCTAGTATGGTTCTCAATCAGAGGCAGGTGTCGTTAGTTGTCTCTGATTGAGAATCATACTTAGGTAGCCTGGGTTTCACTGTTGGTTTGTGGGTGTTTGTTTCCTGTGTCAGTGTTTGTGCCACACGGGACTGTTTCGTTTATATTCACTTTGTTATTTTGTATTGTGTCATGTTCAGTTTATACTATTAAAACATGGACATTTACAACGCTGTGTTTTGGTCCGATCCTTGCTACACTTCTTCAGATGAAGAAGATGAAATCTGTCGTTACAGAAACACACACCAACCAAGGACCAACAGGCAGCAGCAGCAGCAGCAGGAGAGGTAGCGATGTGAGGACTCCTGGACATGGGAGGACGTTTTGAACGGCAAGGGTTGCTACACATGGGAGGAGATCCTGGCTGGAAGGGATCGCCTCCTATGGGAACAGGTGGAGGCAGCTAGGAGAGAGGAGGCAGCCGGAGAGAGGAGCCAGCGATATGAGGGAACACGGCTGGCAAGGAAGCCCGAGAGGCAGCCCCAATAATTTATTGGGGGGGCACACAGGGAGTGTGGTGAAGCCAGGTAGGAGACCTGCGCCAACTTCCTGTGTTTACCGGAGTGAGAGAGGGACCGGGCAGGCACTGTGTTATGCAGTGGAGCAGACAGTTTCCCCAGTGCGTGTGCATAGCCCAGTGCGGTACATTCCAGCTCCTCGTATCGGCCGGGCTAGAGTGGGCATCGAGCCAGGTGCCATGAAGCCGGCTTTACGCATCTGGTCTCCAGTGCGTCTCCTCGGGCCTGCTTACATGGCACCAGCCTTACGCATGGTGTCCCCAGTTCGCCTGCTCCCCATAGACCGACCAGTGCGGTGAGGCGGAATAGGCCGCACTGGTCGGTCTATGGGGAGCATTCAACCAGGTAAGGTTGGGCAGGCTCGGTGCTCAAGAGCCCCAGTGCCACCTCCACGCACCAGCCCTCCGGTGGCAGCCCTCCGCACCAGGCTGTCTCTCCGTCTTCTGCCTACAGGGTCTCCCGCCTGTCCAGCGCTGCCAGAGCCTTCCTCCTCTCCAGCGCTGCCAGAGTCTCCCGTCTGTCCAGAGCTGCTAGAGTCTCCCGTCTGTCCGGAGCCGCCAGCCAGCCAGGAGCTGCCAGAGCCGCCAGCCAGCCAGGAGCTGCCAGAGCCGCCAGCCAGCCAGGAGCTGCCAGAGCCGCCAGCCAGCCAGCCAGGAGCTGCCAGAGCCGCCAGCCAGTCAGGAGCTACCAGAGCCGCCAGCCAGTCCTGAGCTGCCCCTCAGTCCTGAGCTGCCCCTCAGTCCTGAGCTGCCCCTCAGTCCAGAGCTGCCCCTCAGTCCAGTGGGGCCCTTTAGTAGGGTTGCCAGTCCTAGGTTGGACTGTTTTGTGTTTCTATGTTTCGGTTTTGGCCTAGTATGGTTCTCAATCAGAGGCAGGTGTCGTTAGTTGTCTCTGATTGAGAATCATATTTAGGTAGCCTGGTTCCCTTTTGTTTTTGTGGGAAGTTGTCTTTGATAGTGGCACTATAGCCCTCGTAAGCTTCACGGTCGTTTCCTTGGTTTGTTGGGGGCATTCATTTAAATAAAAAGAAATGTACGCTAACCACCTTGCGCTTTGGTCCACTTCTTCAGTCGATCGTGACAGAGAGATAGAAAGATATACATTTATAGAGAGAGAAAGAGGTCCTGTACGGCTCAGTTGTTAAATGTCATATATTATTATTCTGATAATAGAGGGAGAGTTCTTTTGGAATGTCTTTATTCTTTTGGAATGTCTTTATTCTTTTGGAATGTCTTTATTCTTTTGGAGTGTCTTTATTCTTTTGGAGTGTCTTTATTCTTTTGGAATGTCTTTATTCTTTTGGAATGTCTTTATTCTTTTGGAATGTCTTTTGGAATGTCTTTATTCTTTTGGAATGTCTTTATTCTTTTGGAATGTCTTTATTCTTTTGGAGTGTCTTTATTCTTTTGGAATGTCTTTATTCTTTTGGAATGTCTTTATTCTTTTGGAGTGTCTTTATTCTTTTGGAGTGTCTTTATTCTTTTGGAGTGTCTTTATTCTTTTGGAGTGTCTTTATTCTTTTGGAATGTCTTTATTCTTTTGGAGTGTCTTTATTCTTTTGGAGTGTCTTTATTCTTTTGGAATGTCTTTATTCTTTTGGAATGTCTTTATTCTTTTGGAATGTCTTTATTCTTTTGGAATGTCTTTATTCTTTTGGAATGTCTTTATTCTTTTGGAATGTCTTTATTCTTTTGGAATGTCTTTATTCTTTTGGAACTTTTGTGAGTGTAATGTTTAATGTACATTTTTATTGTTTCATTTAGTCTACTTCACTTGCTTTGGCAATGTTAACATATGTTTCCCATGCCAATAGAGCCCCTTAACTTGAAATTGAATTGAATTGAGAGGGAGAGAGGGAGAAGAGGGGGAAGTTGGATAAAACATCACATAGACATGAAACACAAGGTTGATGCACTTACAGGACTTGAACTACAATTACTGCACTAAACTGTAAATTCTAAACTTCGCACTTCTATGCTCTGAAAATATATAGGTATCCACTTACAGCCCACCTCAGGGTCCTACTGTCAGGCAGTGTGAGTCCTGAAATCCTACTTTATTGATCTGACTGACAACTGTCATCACACTGCCCCCTAAATAAAGATCTAGAATCAGATTACCTTACCCACTATCCTAACCATAACCATTGGGTGGATACAGTTATATCTGGTACTGTATCAGCGGTTGAGGACGTCTTCTACCTACTCTCTGTCAATCATCACAGGGGTTATTTCCACTCTTTCTCAATGGGGTTTTGTTATGACAAAGCCACGCCCCCCCCCTTTGCTTAAGGAACCACATAACTTCTGGCCATTGAGGCGTGTGACAGTTGACGGTTGGTCTCTCAGGCCCGATTTGTCTGTCTGTGTTTTTATGTGAACACACATACACACACAGACACCCACAGACATATACAGACACAAAAAAAAACACACAGACGTGTCTAGTAACTACAGTTTTTTTTTCCTTTATTTTACTAGGCAAGTCAGTTAAGAACAAATTCTTATTTTCAATGACGGCCTAGGAACAGTGGGTTAACTGCCTGTTCAGGGGCAGAATGACAGAATTGTACCTTGTCAGCTCGGGGATTCGAACTTGCAACCTTTCGGTTACTAGATCTACGCTCTAACCACTAGGCTACCCTGCCGCCCCATAAAGTAGCACTCACATCCATATATTTTCATGTACATAATCTTATTCATTCCTTTACACTTGTGTGTTTAAGGTAGTTGTTGTGAACTTGTTAGATTACTTGTTAGATATTACTGGATGGTCAGAACTGGAAGTACAAGCATTTTGCTACACTCGCATTAACACCTGCTAACCATGTGTATGTGACAAATACAATTTGATTTGATTAGTAACTACAGTAACTCTCTAGTAACTACAGTAACTACAGTAATTGTCTGGTAACAACAGTAATTGTCTAGTAACTACAGTAACTGTCTAGTAACTACAGTAACTGTATAGTAACTACAGTAACTGTCTAGTAACTAGAGTAATTGTGTGAGAGGACAATATGAGAAACATGAGAAGAGTGTGTGGTCAAATGTATTCATTCACTCAGATTGAAAGCTGGAAAGTCCTTAGGTCCAATGGTAAGTGAATTGCGTAACTTTTTGAGCGCGCGCGAGATGTGCACGGTTGTGCGTGTTTGTGCGAGGTTGTGCGTGTTTGTGCGCGGTTGTGCGTGTTTGTGCGCGGTTGTGCGTGTTTGTGCGCGGTTGTGCATGTTTGTGCGCGGTTGTGCGCGTTTGTGCGCGGTTGTGCGTGTTTGTGCGCGGTTGTGCGCGTTTGTGCGCGGTTGTGCATGTTTGTGCGCGGTTGTGCGTGTTTGTGCGCGGTTGTGTGTGTGTTTGTGCCGGTTGTGCATGTTTGTGCGCGGTTGTGCGTATTTGTGCACGGTTGTGCGTGTTTGTGCGTGGTTGTGCGTTTATAATGTTTCTGTGTGTGTATGTGTTTGCCCTGCACACCTGGGTTCCCAGTGGGCATAAGGTGTTGCATTCCTGAGCCCCTCTCTGCTCTGCCAGTTGACACTGTCTGCCCTGCCAGAGCCTGTGTCTCTCACACACAGCTTCATTGTGTCACGAGCTCCACACAACACACCTTACACCCACCAACACATACCGTACACACGCTCTCTTTCTGTCCCTCAATATCTCTCTCACCTTTCTAACTTTTTTCATTTCCAGTGATAAATGTGTGTGTG
>NC_034187.2:75396902-75404402 GCF_002021735.2 Oncorhynchus kisutch
TGTAAACATACGTTTCACATGCCAACACAAGCCCTTAATTTGAATTGAGAGAGAGACTTTGGTGCCATAAAAAAAAGTTTAATGAGATATCATCTGTTGTGATGCCAGTCTCAGAGGTCCATCTCTTGTCCTGTTTTGTCGAAAACAAAACTAAACCCTGAGATTTTGTATTGATCAAGATTATATTTGTGTAATGGCGAAAAAAATGAACCCTTTATATGATCGGATAAGACTTCTCTTTCTCTCGCTCTCTAGGCCCTAAGTCAAAGTTCAGTCTCAGAGTCGTGGGTGAGGGGTCATATAGTCCTAACCTTCCCCTCTCACCCCTCCTTCCTCCTTCCCCCTCAGAGTGACCTTTGCCTCCTCTGACCCGCTGACCAGCAGCCACACTGGCTGTCCAACTGGGAACAGGGTCAGGGGTCAGAAGAGAGTGTGGAGAAAAAGTATGTTTCTCACCCTCTCTTGTTTTCTCTCTTTCTCTGCACAGCTGCTGTATTCTGCTCTCTCTCTCTCTCTCTCTCTACAACTCTCTCCATCCATATTGGTAGTTTCCACAACTCTCTCCTTCCAGATGGGTAGTTTCCACAACTCTCTCCTTCCAGATGGGTAGTTTCCACAACTCTCTCCATCCAGATGGGTAGTTTCCACAACTCTCCCCTTCCAGATGGGTAGTTTCCACAACTCTCCCCTTCCAGATGGGTAGTTTCCACAACTCTCTCCTTCCAGATGGGTAGTTTCCACAACTCTCTCCTTCCAGATGGGTAGTTTCCACAACTCTCCCCTTCCAGATGGGTAGTTTCCACAACTCTCCCCTTCCAGATGGGTAGTTTCCACAACTCTCTCCTTCCAGATGGGTGGTTTCCACAACTCTCCCCTTCCAGATGGGTAGTTTCCACAACTCTCCCCTTCCAGATGGGTAGTTTCCACAACTGGAAATGGAATGGCATTTGATGTATTTAATATCCTTCCATTCATACCGCTCCAGCCATTACCACAAGCCCGTCCTCGCCAATGCAGGTGCAGAATACAGAATACAGAATACAGAATACAAATGTAGTGGACACTAGTTTGTAGTGCACACATCAGGTTCTTTGTGCATATAAGTCAAAACACGCCTTGGTAAAATACACATCTTCGTACTGTAAATCCTCTATCTCTCCTCCCCTATCCCTCCATCCTCTCATCATGCCTCATTTTCTCCACCTTCTGTTCTCCCTGTTCCCCCATTATCTGACCTTCTCTGCTGTGATTGGCTAAAGGGAGCTGGCTGCAGCAAGCTTCTGATTGGACAATACCTTGTAACCAATGGCCTGCAACACAACAAATCAAATCTAATGTTATTTGTTGCATGTGCCGAATACAACAGGTGTAGACCTTACAGTGAAATGCTGACTTACAAGCCCTTAACCAACAGGTGTAGACCTTACAGTGAAAGGCTTACTTACAAGCCCTTAACCAACAGGTGTAGACCTTACAGTGAAATGCTGACTTACAAGCCCTTAACCAACAGGTGTAGACCTTACAGTGAAATGCATACTGACAAGCCCTTAACCAACAGGTGTAGACCTTACAGTGAAATGCTTACTTACAAGCCCTTAACCAACAGGTGTAGACCTTACAGTGAAATGCTTACTTACAGGCCCTTAACCAACAGGTGTAGACCTTACAGTGAAATGCTTACTTACAAGCCCTTAACCAACAGGTGTAGACCTTACAGTGAAATGCTTACTTACAAGCCCTTAACCAACAGGTGTAGACCTTACAGTGAAATGCTGACTTACAAGCCCTTAACCAACAGGTGTAGAGACCTTACAGTGAAATGCTGACTTACAAGCCCTTAACCAACAGGTGTAGACCTTACAGTGAAAGGCTTACTTACAGGCCCTTAACCAACAGGTGTAGACCTTACAGTGAAATGCTGACTTACAAGCCCTTAACCAACAGGTGTAGACCTTACAGTGAAATGCTGACTTACAAGCCCTTAACCAACAGGTGTAGACCTTACAGTGAAATGCTGACTTACAAGCCCTTAACCAACAGGTGTAGACCTTACAGTGAAATGCTGACTTACAAGCCCTTAACCAACAGGTGTAGACCTTACAGTGAAATGCTGACTTACAAGCCCTTAACCAACAGGTGTAGACCTTACAGTGAAATGCTTACAAGCCCTTAATTAACCAACAATGCAGTTCAAAAAATAAATAATAATAACAATAAATTGAGGAGCAACAATAAAATAACTATAGCGAGGCTATATACAGTGTATTACGGTACAGAGTCAATGTGGAGGCTATATACAGTGTATTACGGTACAGAGTCAATGTGGAGGCTATATACAGTGTATTACGGTACAGAGTCAATGTGGAGGCTATATACAGTGTATTACGGTACAGAGTCAATGTGGAGGCTATATACAGTGTATTACGGTACAGAGTCAATGTGGAGGCTATATACAGTGTATTACGGTACAGAGTCAATGTGGAGGCTATATACAGTGTATTACGGTACAGAGTCAATGTGGAGGCTATATACAGTGTATTACGGTACAGAGTCAATGTGGAGGCTATATACAGTGTATTACGGTACAGAGTCAATGTGGAGGCTATATACAGTGTATTACGGTACAGAGTCAATGTGGAGGCTATATACAGGGTGTTACAGTACAGAGTCAATGTGGAGGCTATATACAGTGTATTACGGTACAGAGTCAATGTGGAGGCTATATACAGTGTATTACGGTACAGAGTCAATGTGGAGGCTATATACAGTGTATTACGGTACAGAGTCAATGTGGAGGCTATATACAGTGTATTACGGTACAGAGTCAATGTGGAGGCTATATACAGTGTATTACGGTACAGAGTCAATGTGGAGGCTATATACAGTGTATTACGGTACAGAGTCAATGTGGAGGCTATATACAGTGTATTACGGTACAGAGTCAATGTGGAGGCTATATACAGTGTATTACGGTACAGAGTCAATGTGGAGGCTATATACAGTGTATTACGGTACAGAGTCAATGTGGAGGCTATATACAGTGTATTACGGTACAGAGTCAATGTGGAGGCTATATACAGTGTATTACGGTACAGAGTCAATGTGGAGGCTATATACAGGGTATTACGGTACAGAGTCAATGTGGAGGCTATATACAGTGTATTACGGTACAGAGTCAATGTGGAGGCTATATACAGTGTATTACGGTACAGAGTCAATGTGGAGGCTATATACAGTGTATTACGGTACAGAGTCAATGTGGAGGCTATATACAGTGTATTACGGTACAGAGTCAATGTGGAGGCTATATACAGGGTATTACAGTACAGAGTCAATGTGGAGGCTATATACAGGGTGTTACGGTACAGAGTCAATGTGGAGGCTATATACAGGATATTACAGTACAGAGTCAATGTGGAGGCTATATACAGGGTGTTACAGTACAGAGTCAATGTGGAGGCTATATACAGGGTGTTACAGTGCAGAGTCAATGTGGAGGCTATATACAGGGTGTTACAGTACAGAGTCAATGTGGAGGCTATATACAGGGTATTACGGTACAGAGTCAATGTGGAGGCTATATACAGGGTATTACAGTACAGAGTCAATGTGGAGGCTATATACAGGGTGTTGCAGTACAGAGTCAATGTGGAGGCTATATACAGGGTATTACAGTACAGAGTAAATGTGGAGGCTATATACAGGGTGTTACAGTACAGAGTCAATGTGGAGGCTATATACAGGGTGTTACAGTACAGAGTCAATGTGGAGGCTATATACAGGGTGTTACAGTACAGAGTCAATGTGGAGGCTATATACAGGGTGTTACAGTACAGAGTCAATGTGGAGGCTATATACAGGGTGTTACGGTACAGAGTCAATGTGGAGGCTATATACAGGGTGTTACGGTACAGAGTCAATGTGGAGGCTATATACAGGGTGTTACGGTACAGATTCAATGTGGAGGCTATATACAGGGTGTTACGGTACAGAGTCAATGTGGAGGCTATATACAGGGTGTTACCGTACAGAGTCAATGTGGAGGCTATATACAGGGTGTTACCGTACAGAGTCAATGTGGAGGCTATATACAGGGTGTTACCGTACAGAGTCAATGTGGAGGCTATATACAGGGTGTTACGGTACAGAGTCAATGTGGAGGCTATATACAGGGTGTTACGGTACAGAGTCAATGTGAAGGCTATATACAGGGTGTTACAGTACAGAGTCAATGTGGAGGCTATATACAGGGTGTTACGGTACAGAGTCAATGTGGAGGCTATATACAGGGTGTTACCGTACAGAGTCAATGTGGAGGCTATATACAGGGTGTTACCGTACAGAGTCAATGTGGAGGCTATATACAGGGTGTTACCGTACAGAGTCAATGTGGAGGCTATATACAGGGTGTTACAGTACAGAGTCAATGTGGAGGCTATATACAGGGTGTTACAGTACAGAGTCAATGTGGAGGCTATATACAGGGTGTTACCGTACAGAGTCAATGTGGAGGCTATATACAGGGTGTTACAGTACAGAGTCAATGTGGAGGCTATATACAGGGTGTTACAGTACAGAGTCAATGTGGAGGCTATATACAGGGTGTTACAGTACAGAGTCAATGTGGAGGCTATATACAGGGTGTTACGGTACAGAGTCAATGTGGAGGCTATATACAGGGTGTTACGGTACAGAGTCAATGTGGAGGCTATATACAGGGTGTTACGGTACAGAGTCAATGTGGAGGCTATATACAGGGTGTTACCGTACAGAGTCAATGTGGAGGCTATATACAGGGTGTTACGGTACAGAGTCAATGTGGAGGCTATATACAGGGTGTTACGGTACAGAGTCAATGTGGAGGCTATATACAGGGTGTTACCGTACAGAGTCAATGTGGAGGCTATATACAGGGTGTTACCGTACAGAGTCAATGTGGAGGCTATATACAGGGTGTTACCGTACAGAGTCAATGTGGAGGCTATATACAGGGTGTTACCGTACAGAGTCAATGTGGAGGCTATATACAGGGTGTTACCGTACAGAGTCAATGTGGAGGCTATATACAGGGTGGGTACCGTACAGAGTCAATATGGAGGCTATATACAGGGTGTTACAGTACAGAGTCAATGTGGAGGCTATATACAGGGTGTTACCGTACAGAGTCAATGTGGAGGCTATATATAGGGTGTTACAGTACAGAGTCAATGTGGAGGCTATATACAGAGTGTTACGGTACAGAGTCAATGTGGAGGCTATATACAGGGTGTTACAGTACAGAGTCAATGTGGAGGCTATATACAGGGTGTTACGGTACAGAGTCAATGTGGAGGCTATATACAGGGTGTTACCGTACAGAGTCAATGTGGAGGCTATATACAGGGTGTTACCGTACAGAGTCAATGTGGAGGCTATATACAGGGTGTTACCGTACAGAGTCAATGTGGAGGCTATATACAGGGTGTTACGGTACATAGTCAATGTGGAGGCTATATACAGGGTGTTACCGTACAGAGTCAATGTGGAGGCTATATACAGGGTGTTACCGTACAGAGTCAATGTGGAGGCTATATACAGGGTGTTACCGTACAGAGTCAATGTGGAGGCTATATACAGGGTGTTACCGTACAGAGTCAATGTGGAGGCTATATACAGGGTGGTACCATACAGAGTCAATATGGAGGCTATATACAGGGTGTTACAGTACAGAGTCAATGTGGAGGCTATATACAGGGTGTTACCGTACAGAGTCAATGTGGAGGCTATATACAGGGTGTTACCGTACAGAGTCAATGTGGAGGCTATATACAGGGTGTTACCGTACAGAGTCAATGTGGAGGCTATATACAGGGTGTTACGGTACAGAGTCAATGTGGAGGCTATATACAGGGTGTTACCGTACAGAGTCAATGTGGAGGCTATATACAGGGTGTTACCGTACAGAGTCAATGTGGAGGCTATATACAGGGTGTTACAGTATAGAGTCAATGTGGAGGCTATATACAGGGTGTTACAGTACAGAGTCAATGTGGAGGCTATATACAGGGTGTTACCGTACAGAGTCAATGTGGAGGCTATATACAGGGTGTTACCGTACAGAGTCAATGTAGAGGCCATATACAGGGTGTTACAGTACAGAGTCAATGTGGAGGCTATATACAGGGTGTTACCGTACAGAGTCAATGTGGAGGCTATATACAGGGTGTTACCGTACAGAGTCAATGTGGAGGCTATATACAGGGTGTTACCGTACAGAGTCAATGTGGAGGCTATATACAGGGTGTTACAGTACAGAGTCAATGTGGAGGCTATATACAGGGTGTTATGGTACAGAGTCAATGTGGAGGCTATATAAAGGGGGCTCCGGTACATAGTCAATGTGGAGGCTATATACAGGGTGTTGTGGTCCAGAGTCAATGTGGAGGCTATATACAGGGGGTACCGGTACAGAGTCAATGTGGAGACTATATACAGGGGGTTCTGGTACAGAGTCAATGTGGAGGCTATATACAGGCGGTACCTGTACAGAGTCAATGTGGAGGCTGTATACAGGGGGTACTGGTACAGAGTCAATGTGGAGACTATATACAGGGGGTACCTGTACAGAGTCAATGTGGAGACTATATACATGGGGTTCCGGTACAGAGTCAATGTGGAGACTATATACAGGGGGTACCGGTACAGAGTCAATGTGGAGGCTATATACAGGGGGGTACCTGTACAGAGTCAATGTGGAGACTATATACAGGGGTACCGGTACAGAGTCAATGTGGAGACTATATACAGGGGTACCGGTACAGAGTCAATGTGGAGGCTATATACAGGGGTACCGGTACAGAGTCAATGTGGAGACTATATACAGGGGTACCGGTACAGAGTCAATGTGGAGACTATATACAGGGGGTTCCGGTACAGAGTCAATGTGGAGACTATATACAAGGGGTTCCGGTACAGAGTCAATGTGGAGACTATATACAGGGGGTACCGGTACAGAGTCAATGTGGAGACTATATACAGGGGGTACCGGTACAGAGTCAATGTGGAGACTATATACAGGGGGTACCGGTACAGAGTCAATGTGGAGACTATATACAGGGGTACCGGTACAGAGTCAATGTGGAGACTATATACAGGGGGTACCGGTACAGAGTCAATGTGGAGACTATATACAGGGGGTTCCGGTACAGAGTCAATGTGCAGGGGCACCAGTTAGTCGAGGTAATTGAGGTAGTATGTACGTGTAGGTAGAGTTAAAGTGACTATGCATAGATAATAAACAGAGAGTAGCAGCAGCGTAAAAATGGGGGGTGGGGGCAATGCACCCGTAGACCAAGGTCATCCCTCCAGCCTTATAACCACTCCCCCAAGTCAATAACATTCTTGACAGGCTCCTCCCTCATGCTCAGAAATAAAAACATGCTGATAGCTAAGAGATGACCGCCACCTTGTGGCTGTTGTGTTTTTTAAACGAGACCCCTTTCCTCACATCATGTTATTGTC
>NC_034187.2:75409402-75499402 GCF_002021735.2 Oncorhynchus kisutch
TAATCCCGCCCTAATCTGTCTGTCTCTCTCCCCCTCTCCCTCTGTCTCTCTCCCCCTCTCCCTCTGTCTCTCTCCCCTTCTCCCTCTGTCTCTCTCCCCCTCTCCCCCTGTCTCTCTCCCCCTCTCCCTCTGTCTCTCACATTCTGTCTCTAATACCTCCCTTGTCTGTCTGTCTCTCTCCCCCTCTCTCTCTGTCTCCCTCCCCCTCGCCCTCTGTCTCTCTCCCCCTCTCCCTCTGTCTCTCTCCCCCTCTCCCTCTGTCTCTCACATTCTGTCTCTAATATCTCCCTTGTCTGTCTCTCTCCCCCTCTCCCTCTGTCTCTCTCCCCCTCTCCCTCTCCCTCTGTCTCTATCCCCCTCTCCCTCTGTCTCTCTCCCTCTCTCCCTCTGTCTCTCTCCTTCTGTCTCTAATACCTCCATTGTCTGTCTCTCTCCCCCTCTCCCTCTGTCTCTCTCCCTCTCTCCCTCTGTCTCTCTCCTCCTCTGTCTCTGTCTCTCTCCCCCTCTCCCTCTGTCTCTCTCCTTCTGTCTCTAATACCTCCATTGTCTGTTTGTCTCTCTCCCCTCTCCCTCTGTCTCTCTCCCCCTCTCCCTCTCCCTCTCTCCCTCTCTCCCTCTGTCTGTCTCCTGCTGTCTCTAATACCTCCCTTGTCTGTCTCTCTCCCCCTCTCACTCTGTCTCTCTGCCCCTCGCCCTCTGTCTCTCTCCCTCTCTCCCTCTGTCTCTCTCCTTCTGTCTCTAATACCTCCCTTGTCTGTCTCTCTCCCCTTCTCCCTCTGTCTCTCTCCCCCTCTCCCTCTGTCTCTCTCCCTCTCTCCCTCTGTCTCTCAACTTCTGTCTCTAATACCTCCCTTGTCTGTCTGTCTCTCTCCCCCTTTCCCTCTGTCTCTCTGTCTCTCTCCCTCTGTCTCTCAACTTCTGTCTCTAATACCTCCTTTGTCTGTCTCTCTCCCCCTCCCCCTCTGTCTCTCTCCCCCTCTCCCTCTGTCTCTCTCCCCCTCTCCCTCTGTCTCTCTCCTTCTGTCTCTAATACCTCACTTGTCTGTCTGTCTGTCTCCCTCTCTCCCTCTCTCTCTCCCCCTCCCCCTCTGTCTCTCTCCCCCTCTCCCTCTGTCTCTCTCCCCTCTCCCTCTGTATCTCTCCTTCTGTCTCTTATACCTCCCTTGTCTGTCTGTCTCTCTCCCCCTCTCCCTCTGTCTCTCTCCCCCTCTCCCTCTGTCTCTCTCCTTCTGTCTCTAATACCTCCCTTGTCTGTCTGTCTCTCTCCCCCTCTCCCTCTGTCTCTCTCCCCCTATCTCTCTGTCTCTCTCCCCCTCTCCCTCTGTCTCCCCCCTCTCTCTCTGTCTCTTACATTCTGTCTCTAATACCTCCCTTGTCTGTCTGTCTCTCTCCCCCTCTCCCTCTGTCTCTCTCCCCCTCTCCCTCTGTTTCTCTCCCCCTCTCCCTCTCTCCCCCTCTCACTCTGTCTCTCTCCCTCTGTCTATCTCCCCCTCTCCCTCTGTCTCTCTCCCCCTCTCTCCCTGTCTCTCACATTCTGTCTCTAATACCCCCCTTGTCTGTCTGGGAGGGGGAGTGATAGATAGAGGGAAGAGAGGGGGAGGGATAGATAGAGGAAAGAGAGGGGAATGGTTGGATAGAGGGAAGATAGAGGGAAAAGAGGGAAAAGAGTGGGAGGGATAGATAGAGGGAAGGGAGGGGGAGGGTTAGATAGAGGAAAACGAGGGGGAGGGATAGATAGAGGGAAGGGAGGGGGAGGGTTAGATAGAGGGAAGGGATGGGGAGGGATAGATAGAGGGAAGGGAGGGGGAGGGTTAGATAGAGGGAAGGGAGTGGGAGGGATGGAAAGAGAGGGGGAGGGTTAGATAGAGGAAAGAGAGGGGGAGGGATAGATAGAGGGAAGATAGGGGGAGGGTTAGATAGAGGAAAGAGAGGGGGAGGGATAGATAGAGGGAAGGGAGGGGGAGGGATAGATAGAGGGAAGGGAGGGGGAGGGATAGATAGAGGGAAGGGAGGGGGAGGGTTAGATAGAGGGAAGGGAGTGGGAGGGATAGATAGAGGGAAGGGAGGGGGAGGGTTAGATAGAGGGAAGGGAGGGGGAGGGATAGATAGAGGGAAGGGAGGGGGAGGGTTAGATAGAGGGAAGAGAGGGGGAGGGATATATAGAGGGAAGAGAGGGGGAGGGATAGATAGAGGGAAGAGAGGGGGAGGGATAGATGGAGGGAATGGAAGGGGAGGGGTAGATGGAGGGGGAGGGATAGATAGAGGGAAGGGAGGGGGAGGGTTAGATAGAGGAAAGAGAGGGGGAGGGATAGATAGAGGGAAGAGGGGGAGAGGGTTAGATAGAGGGGGAGGGTTAGATAGAGGACAGAGAGGGGGAGGGATAGATAGAGGGAAGAGATGGGGAGGGACAGATAGAGGGAAGAGAGGGGGAGGGATATATAGAGGGAAGAGAGGGGGAGGGATAGATAGAGGGAAGAGAGGGGGAGGAATATAAAGAGGGAAGAGAGGGGGAGGGATATATAGAGGGAAGAGAGGGGGAGGGATAGATAGAGGGAAGAGAGGGGGAGAGATAGATAGAGGGAAGAGAGGGGGAGGGATATATAGAGGGAAGAGAGGGGGAGGGATAGATAGAGGGAAGAGAGGGGGAGGGATATATAGAGGGAAGAGAGGGGGAGGGATAGATAGAGGGAAGAGAGGGGGAGGGATATATAGAGGGAAGAGAGGGGGAGGGATAGATAGAGGGAAGAGAGGGGGAGGGATATATAGAGGGAAGAGAGGGGGAGGGATATATAGAGGGAAGAGAGGGGGAGGGATAGATAGAGGGAAGAGAGGGGGAGGGATAGATAGAGGGAAGGGAGGGGGAGGGATAGATAGAGGGAAGGGAGGGGGAGGGATAGATAGAGGGAAGAGAATGGGAGGGATAGATAGAGGGAAGAGAGGGGGAGAGTTAGATAGAGGGACGAGAGGTGGAGGGATAGATGGAGGGGGAGGGATAGATAGAGGGAAGAGAAGGGGAGGGATAGATAGAGGGAAGAGAGGGGGAGGGATAGACATTAAATCTCAGTTAGACAAAAATAATGGTGTTCCAAAGAGGGTCCAGTTGCCAGGACAACAAATACAAATTCCATCTAGATACCTTTGCCCAAGAGCAGGGTTTCGGTGCTCTTGGGCACTTTCCTGCAACCCTCCTCACCCAATGTGGTACGGATCTGCTATTTTTATTCCTTATAACTGGAACTTCCATCGGGAGCTAGCCAGCTAACCAGCTACTAGTCTTTGTTAGCCACGGCTAGCGGTCTCTCTCAGCATCACTCAACGACTAGGTTTACATCCACTGTTCTCGCATCCTACCATACCCTTGTCTGTACATTATGCATTGAATCTATTCTACCACGCACAGAAATCTGCTCTTTTTATTCTCTGTCCCAACGCACTAGACGACCAGTTCTTATAGCCTTTAGCCGTACCCTTATCCTACTCTGTTCCTCTGGTGATGTAGAGGTTAACCCAGGCCCTGTAGCCCCCAGTTCCACTCCCATTCCCCAGGTGCTCTCATTTGTTGACTTCTGTAACCGCAAAAGCCTTGGTTTCATGCATGTTAACATCAGGAGCCTCCTCCCTAAGTTAGTTTTATTCACTGCTTTAGCAAACTCCCCCGACCCTGATGGAAAAATGACTTGTGTCATGCACAAAGTAATGTCCTAACCGACTGGCCAAAACTATAGTTTGTTAACAAGAAATTTGTGGAGTGGTTGAAAAACGAGTTTTAATGACTCCAACTTAAGTGTATGAAAACTTCCCCCTTCAACTGTACATTTGATCGATTGATTCACTCTTTCATGTAAAAACGACCCAGTTCATGTCTCTTGTCCTGTGAGTTCATGACTAGTCCAGGGTTGTTCTGAGTGAGCAACTTCAACTCAATAGATTTGATGTCCTGTTCAAGGGCCCTGATAGTCTCTTTAACTGCATTACTAGACAGAGCAGTATACTGTTGACAAAACAGACGTGTTTGGGCCTTCCCAAAATCCCACCATTGTCTCAAAATTCCATTTACAGTTTTTGCCATTTTTATCACACGTTTGCTGAAACTACTTCTTGTGTTACTCCAAACTTTAAACACAAAACAGTTCGTCAATTTCCCCAAACCCCACAGACATCTTGCAAAATGAAACACTGCAATCATGTTTTTGTGTTGTATGGTCCAAGTGTGGCATGGCGGTGGAGGACCACATTGTGCCTCATAGCTCTGCATATGGTGACATTACCCCAGTGCTGGCCAATGATGGCCCGTTGACCAATGATGTTCCTTCCTCTCCTCATCATCCATTGGTGAATGGCGTTTTATTCATCCTCGATGCATAAGCAACATTTTCATAGCCTACCTTCTCTCCTACGGTGACCAGAAACTCCTCCACAGTGACAGTAGCTTCAGTAACACACCTGAAGCAGTGCCGAATTGACAGGGACAGTGTCCCCATGTGGGTCCCCACCAAAACCAGGGAAATTCCAACTAGAAATACAATATACCTAATTCTACCAAAAAAACATAACCACGGATAGAAAAAGGAAAACCACCAAGAAAAGGAAACTAAAAGAAAACACAGGCGATCTAACTCCCGACACCACTCACACTCGCTCATGCAATTCCCAGCATGCACCAACACTCCCAGCATGCAGAGAGGGAGAGAGAGAGTTAAAGACAGAGACAGATCATTTTTAAAAGAATTTCAGGTTGTGATGTTTGGATCAAATAAATATTTTAAATAAGTAATTATGACATTTTTTATCATTCAGTGTCAACCGAACGAAAATACAAACCTAGTGAGTAATTCATTAAAACAAACAAAGCCACTATGATTCAGAATGAGAATGTGGAATGACATACGTCATGCGGGGTAATTTAAATGAAAGAACTGGAACATGTTATTCTCTGAATTAGTTAATTAATGTTAATGACCTTCATCAATCTCTCTCACAATTCACCGTTTTTTTCCCTCAGGAATATTTTCACTGCAGCCCACTAGCTGTTGCCAAGATGCAGGAAACACAACACTCAATAAATAACAGCTGAATGTTAGTAGGCTAAGAGGGAAAGAATGCTTTAGACAAGCATTAATTAGAAGTGGAATTGATAAGTGTCCAAACCATTAAGTCATCCGATTGAAATGTCCGCCTCGTATCCACACATAATAATAATTGAGGTAGAAGTTGGGATTTTATTTTTTTACACAGACAGACCAATTCTGATCTTTTGCGCAATTATCTGATTGGACAAAATACCAATGAATGAAAAACAGATCAGAATTGGGCTGCTGTGTAAACGTGGCGATAGAGGGGGCAGTCCATACAAAGGTGGCCATTCACACACTCACATGCACTTATTTGGATCCACAATAAAATGTATGTTACTCAAGGGTCCTACTGTACTGTATATAACCTTAAGTCAGTTGACCAGTAAGACCCTATTTGTCACCACCGACACATGCTCATACATCACACACACACACACACACACACACACACACACACACACACACACACACACACACACACACACACACACACACACACACACACACACACACACACACACACACACACACACACACACACACACACACACAAACACACACACACTCCTTGCAAGGCTCTCTGTTACCATGACCACGAAGATGCCCTACCAATTAAGAAATTAATACTCACGTCACACTTTTAAAAATACTGTTTCCCTGTCTTTTGGTGTGTTTGTGTGTGTGTGTGGCACATGTCCAGTAGGGCAGGTTGGACACTGTTTAATGACTGGTTGATTCTGGTCATGTGATTGTATGATGTACAATGATGGCCAAATGAGCACATGTTCACATGCATTCATTGATAATTATATGTTGAATTGTGAATGTGTGTGTGTGTACTATGTTTTGTATGTGGGCCAAATTAGGAAGTACCGGGGTGGGCAATGCTTTCATTCATGATTCTGGTTGGTGAATGGTGTGTGTGTGTGTGTGTGTGTGTGTTTGTGAACCCTTTAAGAGCAGGTGACGGTGAGGGACAGAGGGTATAAGTATGGTAGTCAATGTTCCACAGAGACAAGATGCTTCCTGTCACTGCCACTTTGAGGACGACCATGTCGATGTTCACCTTGGTTATTCTTGGGTGTTTGGGGTTCCAAGGGGTGATGGCCTCTGACTCTAGGGCGTACAGAATGTCCATGACCAACGACAACGATGGGCACACCACCAGTCAGCGACAGGACCCTCAGGTAGGCATAACCCTACACCCAAAATGACCTCTTAAGCAGTAGAGGGGCGACAGGTAGCCTAGTGGTTAGAATGTTGGATTCGTAACCAGAAGGTTGCAGGATTGAATCCCTGAGCTGACAAGGTGAAAATCTGTCAGTTAACCCACTGTTCTTAGGCCGTCATTGAAAATAAGAATTTGTTCTGTAACTGACTTGTCTAGTTAAATAAAGGTCAAATAAAAAAGTGTTGTCAATAAGAAGCTTGAAAAAAAAGAGGTCAAATGTAGTAAAATACAATTGAATGTCAACATTAGATTATAAAGTAGAGCTAATAATACATTGAATGTCAACATTAGATTATAAAGTAGAGCTAATAATACATTGAAAGTCTATATTATTGTTATTAATTATTATTTTCATAGTAAACTTGATTTAAATCAAGTAACCTAGTTGGTAATTATTTGCTTGCTAATTGCAGCTCACAGGCTGCGTTTATACAGGCAGCCCAATTCTGGGCAATTGAGCTGATCTGATTGGTCAAAAGACCAATTAATGGAAACTTAATCAGAATAAAAGCAGAGAATTTGAGTTTTGAGCTGCTTTTGCCAATATATTATATGTATCTAATGTAAAGGGCATTACAGAGTTTTTTGGTGCAGCTCTTAATAAATGGTAACTAAGCCTATGTATTTCTTACCAAATCATCATATTTTGGCTTATTAAAACAAGGTGGCAGAATGTTCTACTAACAGAATTGTCAGCAGCATACCACCCTGCATCACCCTGTATCACACTGCTGGCTTGTTTCTGAAGCTAAGCAGGGTTTGTCCTGGTTGTTCCCTGGACGGGAGACCAGATGCTGATGGAAGTGGTGTTGGAGGGTCAGTAGGAGGCACCCTTTCCTCTGATCTATAAAAAAATATCAGAATCCACCAGGACGTTGCCCTGTGTAGCCTTCTGCCTTTTGGATGGGATGTTAAACAGGTCTCCTGACTCTCTGTGGTCACTAAAGATCCCATGGAACTTACTGTAAGAGTAATGCTAAATTCCCAATCTGGCCACCTAATCATCCCTATTTTACAATTGGCTTACCTGTGAAAAATAAGGGTTAAACTATGCATTTATTACCAAATCATAATATTTTGGCTTATTAAAACAAGGTGGCACAATGTTCTACTATCTGAATTGAGCTACATATTTATGTTCTGATTAGCTATCAGTCTGACAATCGTGCACACCAGGAACACTCCTACGTTGAGGGAGTTTTTCCTGGCCACTGCGCTTCTGCATGGCTCACTCTGTGGTGTTTCAGGCTGGGAATCTGTTACGCACTTTGTGACAACTGCTGATGTAAAACATTTTTTTTTTAAACAAACATTTGATTGATATTATGATTCCATAGTTTCCGAGTAAATATCAGGTTAAAAAAAGATCTGCTAAAATGGCCGTGCAATGCTGCTCTGTTGATTTGATATGACAATCAAGTTGTAGCCTTCTTTACCAGTTAAGGACTAGTCAAGTTGTAGCCTTCTTTACCAGTTAACCAATAGTCAAGTTGTAGCCTTCTATACCAGTTAACCAATAGTCAAGTTGTAGCCTTCTATACCAGTTAACGAATAGTCAAGTTGTAGCCTTCTATACCAGTTAACGAATAGTCATCAATAATATTCCTTTTTGTGTGATTATATCTAGATTTTATACACACACAAAATAAGATGAGGGAAAGAGGAATATTTTATGTTTTTTCCCTGCTTTTTTCTTTTCAGACAAGCAATGAAATACCACGGAGTATCGAGGTGGATGATTTCAAAATCAACGTAGTGCCGATCAGCGGCAAAGTCAGCTTAGCACCGACCATGGTCCGGCTCTACCCGCCACCTGTCAAAACGTCACACCTTCATGCCAACCTTCCGCTTCGCTTCGGCCGGGACTCCCTCCCCGACGACACCCACTCACCCAAAACGACCCTTAATTTACCGCAACGGTTTGGAAGAGCACAGGGGTCTGGCGCAACGGAACCGATGTCGTGTATTGAGTGTCCCCATGTCGGGACACTGCCCTCCGCCACCCTGCCACAGAGGTTCGGTAGGAATGAGTTCAACCTCCGGTATCCTTTCCGAGCTATGGCCTTTTTCTCACGCAGGTCCGAACCCGTGCCAAATGGAAATATTAGGTAAGCCTACATTGACGAATAATGGTGTTTTTGTAGCATGTTTCGACCAATAACATAAGGTAGCCTATTAAATAATTGCATTACTATTTAATATATATATACTTAAGAAACAGATACAGTACCATTTAGGCTTCAATTTATAGACTTTCGAATGGGAAAGCCCCATAGGCCTATCATTTCAAAATGTACATCTATTTTCATTCTTCAGGCTGCAAGACTATAGTTATTCTGATTTTGGCTCAGAGGAAGAAGAGACACGGGAGAAGACTCTGAAGACACTATAATTATTCTGATTTTGGCTCAGAGGAAGAAGAGACACGGGAGAAGACTCTGAAGAGCTCAACGTTGAATTTTCTCCTCTGGAACTCTTGAAAGAACTCTGTCGCCACAGAAGTGGGTCCCGTTTTCATGACCTGGGTCGCTTATGTTTTTTCGTAATTTTGATCTACTATGTAATGTATGAATATTGTTAAATTGGTGGCATATTGTTACTTAATCATGTAAAGCACAAATTAAAACGATAGTATCGATTTTACTGTTGATTTGGATGTTATTCGTTTCAGAACCATGGATAGGTCCAAAGTGGTCTACCAAACGTCAACTTCTGAATGTTCCACTTCTCAACCACTCTCTCTCATATCTCTCGCCTCCCCTCTCCTCCCAATTGAAAAAACAACAACCAAAAAACAGTAGGCCTACTTAGCTAATGATAGATAGGCTAATCATGTAATACTGTTGCTAGGCCAGGTGCTGACTGGCCAACCTGGTCTCAGAGCAGTTTGTATTATTTTGTATGTAAATCTTGCACACTCCATTTAGTAGGCTATGCTATGTTTCATATGATATGTATTAATTTGTGGATGTCCATCACCCATTTTGTATGATATGTTTTGAATAACAATTCGTATTATATGTTCCAAATTTGCAAAACGTACAATATGTTACGAATTTGCCAAGATGTATGATACGCTACACATTCTAGCTAGGTGGCTAGGTGGCTAACATGATCTAGCTGGCTAACGTTAGCAAGGCTAGGGGTTAGGGTTAAGTTTAGGGCTAAGTTGGGAGTCAGGTTAAAGGGTTAAGGTTAGGGGAAGGGTTAAGTTTAGGGCTAAGTTGGGAGTCAGGTTAAAGGGTTAAGGTTAGGGGAAGGGTTAAGTTTAGGGCTAAGTTGGGAGTCAGGTTAAAGGGTTAAGGTTAGGGGAAGGGTAAAGTTTAGGGCTAAGTTGGGAGTCAGGTTAAAGGGTTAAGGTTAGGGGAAGGGTTAAGTTTAGGGCTAAGTTGGGAGTCAGGTTAAAGGGTTAAGGTTAGGGGAAGGGTTAAGTTTAGGGCTAAGTTGGGAGTCAGGTTAAAGGGTTAAGTTTAGGGCTAAGTTGGATATTCATGTTATATGCCCACCTACCCCACCACACAACCTATAGGTGGATAGATATTCATGTTATATGCCCACCCACCCACCCCACCACACAACCTATAGGTGGATAGATGTTCATGTTATATGCCCACCCACCCACCCCACCACACAACCTATAGGTGGATAGATGTTCATGTTATATGCCCACCCACCCACCCCACCACACAACCTATAGGTGGATAGATGTTCATGTTATATGCCCACCCACCCACCCCACCACACAACCTATAGGTGGATAGATATTCATGTTATGCGCCCACCCATCCACCCTGACCAACCCCCCTACTACCATCTTTGCCTTAAGTAACCATCTGTCTTAGGCAAAATGAAAATGAAACTGGATGGTCTTCAGAGATAGATGGGAGGGGTTGATGTTAGCTGAAACGTAGGATTAAAAACAAACAAAAGATAACTATTGTAAAATACATTGTGTCTGTAAAATGTATATAGTATGTATAAACTGGAAGTAGAAGCCTAAGTGTTGTTGTCCATTAGTTCACTCCAATTAGGGGAGGCGTTCTAGGGTTAGGGGAAAATAATAAAGGAACATATATTTTAAAAAGATATGTGTATAAGATATGTGTATATATATTTATATGTGTATAAGATATGTGTATAAGATATGTGTATAAGATATGTGTATAAGATATGTGTATAAGATGTGTGTATAAGATATGTGTATAAGATATGTGTATAAGATATGTGTATATATATTTATATGTGTATATATACTGTATATATATGCACTACCAGTCAAAAGTATGACACACCTACTCATTCAAGGGTTTTTCTTTATTTTTAAAAGACATCAAAACTATGAAATAACACATATGGAATCATGTAGAAACCACACATGCAGAGATAATCTGTTCACCTACTCTGCGTCTCACAAAGACACGGTTGGAACCAAAACTCTCAAATTTGGACTCATCAAACCAAACGACAGATTTCCACCAGTCTAATGTCCATTGCTTGTGTTTTTTGGCCCAAGCAAGTCTCTTCTTATTGGTGTCCTTTAGTAGTGGTTTCTCTGCAGAAATTCGCCCATGAATCAAATCAAATCAAATGTATTTATAAAGTCCTTCTTACATCAGCTGATATCTGAAAGTGCTGTACAGAAACGCAGCCTATAACCCCAAACAGCAAGCAATGCAGGTGTTGAAGCACGTTGGCTAGGAAAAACTCCCTAGAAAGGCCAAAACCTAGGAAGAAACCTAGAGAGGAACCAGGCTATGAGGGGTGGCCAGAACTCTTCTGGCTGTGCCGGGTGGACATATTGTAAGCCTGCCACACACACTATACTATACATTTATTAAACATAAGAATGAGTTTGAGTTTTGGTCACAACCTGGCTCGTGGGTTGTGACAAAGAGCACTTATAGGACCAGGGCACAAATAATAATACAATAATATTCAATCATTTTGCTCTTTGTTTATTCATCTTACATATAAATCCTTACTTGTTCATCGACAATTGTGAATGACTCATCACAGGTTAATGAGAAGGGTGTGCTTAAAAGGATGCACATAACTCTGCAATGTTGGGTTGTATTGGAGAGAGTCTTATAGAGCCCCACAGTAGAGGTATTATAATACCTGTAAAACCTAGCGGTTAAACAAGGAAATGGTTCCAATCGGTTTTCCACCATTCATTTTTCCCATAGGGGATTTTAGAAGCACTTAAAATAAGGGCTGTTTGGTGTAGGTCTACCCTGGCGTGACATTTTGACAACCATGTAAATCTCTCTAGGACAAGGTGACTTGTATCAATATATCTCAGATTTGAAAATGCTAATTAACACCAAAGTAGACATCATACAAATCCACAATTCCCTGCAAGCTCTAGCACTTTATCTCTAGATGACACCTTTGCTAACAGGTATTGTGTCAATTTAAACTTGCACAAGACAGAATTGTCCATTGAAGGAAATTTGGGCAATTTGATAAAAGTCACCTTGTCCTAGAGAGATTTACACAGTTGTCAAAACGACACACCAGGGTAAGACTACATGAAATATAGCCCTTCCTTTAAGTGTTTCTAAACTCCCCTACAGGAAAAATGAATAGTGGAAAAATTATTGTCACCATATCCCTGTTTGACCGCTAGGTTTTATGGGTATTATGACTCATACTGTGGTACTCTATTGATGTCACCTCTATTGATCCACTTCAGTCAGTGTAGATGAAGCGGAGGAGACGGGTTAAAGAATAATTTTAAAACCGTGAGACAGTTGAGACATGGATTGTGTGTGTGTGATTTGATTTGTGCCATTCAGAGGGTGAATGGGCCAGACAAAAGATTTAAGTGCCTTTGAACAGGGTATAGTAGTATGTGCCAGGAACACTGGTTTGAGTGTGTCAAGAACTGAAACACTGCTGGGTTTTCATGCTCAACAGATTCCCATGTGTATCAAGAATGGTCCACCACCCAAAGGACATCCAGCCAACTTGACACGACTGTGAGAAGCATTGGAGTCTAGATGGGTCAGCATTCCTGTGGAACGCTTTCGACAACTTGTAGAGTCCATGCCCTGAAGAATTGCATCTGTTCTCAGGGCAAAATGGAGTGTAACTCAATATTAGGAAGGTGTTCCTAATATTTTATACACACAGTGTATATCAACTGAATGGGTGCAGCTTTGTTGGATATTTCAAAATGTTTGGTGGTGATAAATGCAGACAAGTAAACTGTTCTTTAGTTCCAACAGTCTGTGGAATTTCATTTTCCAAAAAGCTACTGGCCACTATCAAGTATCAAAGACATGTCTGAAAACTCGATGAAGGATAGTAGCAAAGATAACTTCCTGTTGAGGCGTTTTGGCTTCTTCCATGGGGTTTAAGAGGTGCTGCCACCTACTGACAGTAGTGATCAACACTTTCCTTCAAGTGGGTGAGGCGGTTTAGGGAGTGGTATTTATTGCTAGAAAGGAACCATTTATATTGCCTCAAATATGTAGTATATTAAATCAATAGTGAAAATGATGTCTATTTTGGTGCATAATTAATATATCATTAATCTTAAATTGTAAATGATTAGGTGTATCGCTTTTTTGTGTCATCCTCAATGATTGTAAATGCATTATATTCACATGTGTGGTTGTATTGTGTTTTTATTTTGGCAAATAAATAAAAGCAAATTAAAATCACCACAAAAATAGCTTGAAGCCTCTGACTGGCTATGGTTAGCTGGAAGGTGACAGGCCGAATTTGAGATGAGAGAAATCCCTTGCTATTGTCTTTCAAATGAAATCATGGTTAGATGGGTTGCCTAGGGTTTATAGCTGTCCTCTGAGTGGAGGCTAAATGCCAGAAATGCAAGAGCAGCCTGCCAAGGGCTCATAGCGGTCCTATGAGTGGGGCCTTCCCACCAATAATGCAAATCACCTGGTGAACTGTAAAATCCCCTTGCCTGCTGGCGGTAGGAATCTTAAGTCTTGGGTGTAGGGAAGGGGACCAGCAAGGACATGTTTTACAATCTGGGATAAACATTTTTACTCATTCAGTTTTTATTGTTCTGTTGTTTGTTCTGTTTCTTGTGTAGTAAATATTTCAGTTTTTATTGTTCTGTTGTTTGTTCTGTTTCTTGTGTAGTAAATATTTCAGCTTTTATTGTTCTGTTGTTTGTTCTGTTTCTTGTGTAGTAAATATTTCAGTTTTTATTGTTCTGTTGTTTGTTCTGTTTCTTGTGTAGTAAATATTTCAGTTTTTATTGTTCTGTTGTTTGTTCTGTTTCTTGTGTAGTAAATATTTCAGTTTTTATTGTTCTGTTGTTTGTTCTGTTTCTTGTGTAGTAAATATTTCAGTTTTTATTGTTCTGTTGTTTGTTCTGTTTCTTGTGTAGTAAATATTTCAGCTTTTATTTTCATTGTTTTCTTTCATTTTTTCCTTGGAAGCACATTGTGTTGCATAACATGTCTGACATGTGCTGTATAAATAAAGCTTGATTTGATTGTAAAATGTATTGGTTTCTGCCTGTTAAATGCATAAGCCTACGTCTTTCTGTCAAGTTCTGTAGGGTTGATCCTAACTTGAGATAAACATGAACTTGTGCATCATGTATACACTGACGTGCGAAATCTCAGCTAAACTTTGAGTGCAGCGATCTCAAGTTAGAATCCAACCAAAAATATGCATTTGATCGGGAGATCAAACAATGTCCTTGCGGAGCATTACTGTTCACGCGTCTTACTGCTGTGGTTTATTTCTTTATATTCACTATTATTCCTGAACTTTACATTTGTGACATTTTGGTATTATGGGTGAACTTTCCTCTGGCATGGTTACTCTACTCTCAAAATGGGTTTCATCCACAATAGCTGTCACTTTTGACCTCATTACTATTGAATGTTTCATGTTTATTCATGTTTACATAGGATCATTTACTCTAGACGAAAGAACATATTATTGTCCTTCAATATCATTATTTTCTATAATGTTATTCCAAAACACACCACCAGCATAGGGTTAGGTATTAGTGAGCAACCACTGTCCCAACTCTGGAATAATGTGAACTGAAGGAACTAGAGATGAAGGAACTAGAGATGAAGGAACTAGAGATGAAGGAACTAGAGATGAAGGAACTAGAGATGAAGGAACTAGAGATGAAGGAACTAGAGATGAAGGAACTAGAGATGAATGAACTAGAGATGAAGGAACTAGAGATGAAGGAACTAGAGATGACCAACAGAGAGCAGCATTTCATCAAAGGAGAGAGCAGACTAGATACAGGTAAGATCAACTTGTGAAATACCATCTGCTAAATGTAAGAAGTGACAGCATCTCTACAACATATGGGTGTGTTTGAGCTGCAGTATAGGATTACAAATGGTCCAACTTGTGTTGTTCTGAGCCTTGCTGTTGAAAAACCACATTAGTGTCCGACTTTCAGCTGTTGCAGATGTATCTCCCCCAACTTAACTCCTCAACTGTTGTCTGCAGTCAGTTGCTTTTAGCCTTTATACCTGAATCGCGGCAAAGTTGGTTACTCTTTCAGTCACGAAGTCGTTGAAGAGCAACTGCAGAAATATGCAATCGACTGCAGCCAAACTTCATAACCTTTTTGTAAAGTTCATGCAGTCGTCATGTAGGCACAAGTCTGACAAATGCCCATAATGCAACACACTTGACCGACTTAACAAAAGTGATCTGCTCAAATGCATTCAGTCAGTTTATCATAGAGAAAACTCACTGAGAGAATAGTGAGAGACTCCACACTCCTATGTGAAAGGCTGGCATAGGGCAGAACACACACGTTCGCACGCACGCCAACCCCCCCCCCCCCCCACACACACACACATTGTGAGAGAGGGAGATGGTATTGAATGGTATTAAGCCTGTACAGAAACAAGCCCTAGCTCCTAAGCACTGTTTGAACAAGTGTATAGATGTAAGAAATATGGCAGAAATTCAAGCCAATCAGAAGGCAAGGTGGAGCTTCTACAATATTGCTTATTGGGCAGAAGTGGGAGAGTTAATGTAGGTTGGGGCATAACACTCACATTTCAGTCACTCAGGAACTCCCCTTCTGCTAGGTAGCAGCTGTGTCCAATCAGTATGTGGGAACCTAGCTGTGCATATTCATGAGCAGCGGCTGTGCTTGTCCAATGAGCTTGTGGGAACCTGTCTATGGGGATACATTATTCAAAAGTGCAGCTGTGTCAGCCCCCACCCACCATGGCAATGAGCTGTGAGGTGAATGTGTGTGTGTGTGCCTCGGTGTGTCTCTCTCACTGTGTGTGTGTGTCTCTGTGTGTGTGTGTGTGTCTCTGTGTGTGTGTCTCTCTCTGTGTGTGTGTCTCTCTGTGTGTGTGTCTCTGTGTGTGTGTGTATGTTTGTGTGTGTGTGTCTCTGCGTGGTGTGTATGTTTTGGTGTGTGTCTCTGTGTTGGTGTAGGGGGCTTTCGGGAAGTCCTATGTCCACTGGGGCAGGCTGTAGGGCTGGGTTACACCTCTCTCTCATCCCACCCATCCCTCCATCCAACCATTCCTTGACACTACTTTTTGTAGGTGGAATTTTTGGGGCTGCGCACATCCCCCTTTGGATTCCTTACCGTTTCTGTCCCCGGCTTGAAGGAGAGGACAGGGGAGAGCTAGAAAGCGATAGAAGAGAGGATTTAGTACTGAAGAGAGAGAGTGGGAGAGGAGAGGGATCATGTCTGGACTCTCGGCAGTGTTGAAGAGCTGGGTCATCCTGCAGACTCTGTGCCTGGCTCTGGCCCAAGTGGTGAGTGGAGTGGACAGGGGAGGTTAGGACTGGACCCACATTAGGGTGGCTCTGGCTGGTGTATGGTGGGAGAGTGGTCCCCTGAAGAGAGGGACTGGGGGTGGAGGTCAAAGGGGGTTGCTAGGGGAACTGCTATGCTTGCTTTGGTTTTGTTGTCACACTGGCTAGTGATGGTTGGAAAACAACATTTTGGAATTGGGTTGTTTCAGAAGAATGAACGATCAGAATGGTGTTTCAGAGCTTGAGTGTTTCATCATCGTCATCGTCATTGTGATGAAGATCAGCTGTGAACTGTGTGTGTTCTTCCTATGTATCTTCCTACTTTGGACTATGGCCCTTGATTCTGTGGATAGTGATTCTTCCTGAATATGGATGAAGAATGGAACTGTCTCCTTTTTCATATGGACGGATATTCCTGAACAAAAGTTGGAGTGCATACATAACATGGACCGATTTACCATTTTTGTTTTGCCAAAAAGGAGATTCAGTAGAGAACCATAGAGGTATAGATTCACAACTGGAATTCAGCTGGACACACACACACACAGGCCGTGTATTCAAGACACCCAGTCAAGACACCCAGTCTCTTTACCACTATTCAAACACACATACCACACGCGGAATGACGAACCTGATGATACCCTCCAACAAATCACACCCACCTGCTATCCAATAGAAAGTTACCAGTGGATCTATCTGAACAAACAGGATCCTTGTGTGGAATTCCCAACCTTTTTTCTGAATGATTGGCACTTCTGGAATACATTTCTACACTGCATTCTGTGTTGTGACTGGTTGAAGCGGATTGAAATCGATTTAAAAAAGCTGCTGTCCCAAAAGAAGGGGATGGGATGGGAGAGGGTCTTGGTAAACATTCCCAGCCTCATGACATATACAGGATGTGGGATGATTTTCACTTCCATATCAGAAAGAGAACCTCGTTCATAAATCCTATTTTTTCTCATGAGCTCTGGATAGTTTATACATGTTTTTAAATCGTTCCATATAGGCTACCAGTGGTATTGGATTTTAATTGGTGTTACATGGTTTATGTAAAGATGTGAGGGGTAGGGGTGATGTTTCTAGGTGATTCAATTACTTTGTGTTTATGATGATTTGGTCTTGTTTATAGGATTTTATTCACATGAAGTGTGATTGAAGTATGATGATACTTGATAATGTGTGATTGAAGTATGATGATACTTGATAATGTGTGATTGCCTCACATTGTTGTTCCTTCATCAATTAGCACCTGCTCCAAAACTAGCCATGTCTCCATTATCAAAAAGCTTACAATAAAATGGCACAAAAATCCCAAAACTTGCCAGTATGAAAATAACAGGTATCCAATTGAATGAATGCCAAGAAGTGATACATTCTAAGCCCAAATAATTCTCTAAAAAACCTTTGCACATTTCTAAACCTTCCATTTTGTTCTAATTTCTTCCAGAACGGTCCTCCAGGACCTCAAGGCAATCCCGGTCCGCCCGGTCCCTCTGGCACCCCCGGGTCTGATGGCATTGATGTGAGTATCCCCCCCGCCTCGCCCAGCGCCAACAGGTTGTCACAAAGACAGGCATTGTACCTAACGGAGCACGCTGTGGTAGTAACGCGGTTGTACCACCAGAGGGCGGCACAAAAGAGCGGCACAAAAGAGCTCTGTTTCCCACAGTGAGAGAGGTCTTTGAGTCGGGAGCTTTCCCTCCATCCCAAGAGAGGGGTTTGGGCTAATATCGCGGTAATGTGATACCTTTGAGGTATTCTCAGTCTAAGCAAAGCCAGGTTCTGAAAACATGTTGAGAATACAGAATTAGACCATGAATGGAGAAGGAAAACCCCTAATGTGTGAGCCTCGTCCTGTATGATTCAAAAGGAATGTGATGTTACAAGGTAGGATTGTATCCAATGCGATTAGTAGGAGAGATGTTTCTCCCCCAAAGCCACATAGATATACTGTTAACGTGAATGGTTTAGGATATGTCAATGCCCTCGCTGAGTTGGACATAGAAGCTCATTCTCTTTCCGACTAATGGAAGGCTATGGACTGGCAGGTTAATGTTTGATGGGAACATGGATCACCTCTTCTGGGTTGGAACTTGGAATGGAAAGGGCCCCAGGGTCATACATTTATCTGCTATGATATGTGATGTCACCAAAGGGTGGGCTGGAATGGGAGTGTTGTGAAACCCAATTCTGATCAACAGCAGCTGGCTGCAGATAAATCCCGAAACGTTGTTCACTCCCCCGTGCCCTTATTCACTCTCCGTTGCAGACTTGAGTGGGTTAGGTGTCAGCAATAGCTCCACCTAGTTTCCACTATATTTACCTACCTAGTCCTATCATGATTGGTAAGTTCCCAAACTCCACCTTGAGGGCGGAGTAACCATGAGCTGTCAGTCATGGCTGGATTTTAAAATAAACATTTTCACCCATCCTCCTCTCCACGTGTGACAAACCGACCCTTGCAGATATGTGGGGTGAACTGGATTGGTGAATACGCAAAAGGTTGATGTCACTACCTAGGATGCAACTCAATTGTCTGAAATTGGCTTCCTCTCCTTGTCTCCCCTCCTTGTCTCCTCTCCTTACATTATCTGTCTTATCCCTGACTTGAAACATTGGCTAGATGGCAGCCATGTGGAGGTTGCCTACTAGGGATTTGATTTCACTTGTCCAGCACTTAAAGTAAAAGTTTGTTCTGATTGAGGAAAGGAGATTAGGTAAGGAAGTAACTCTGGGATATTGAGATGCAGCCATAGCCTTCTGGTAGGGTCAGTGGAGGTTCCACCAATCCCTCAAGGTAAACAATGGGCTGTCATCAAGGATTCTATTCAATCTGTATCACTGAAGAAATGTAAAGGTCATTTACAATTGAGCCAACATATGTAGCGCTTACTGTGACTGCAGTGGAATAGGTAGCCTAGTGTGTTGGGTCAGCAACCGCAAGGTTGCTAGATCAAATCCCTGAGCTGACAAGGTAAAGGTCTGTTGTTCTGCCCCTGAACAAGACAGTTAACCCACTGTTCCTAGGCTGTCATTGTAAATAAGAATTTGTTCTTAACTGACTTGCCTCGCTAAATAAAAAATGCAGGAACATTTCATTCACACTGTAATGCTGAACTTCGATACAGATTGAATAGAGCTCAAAGACTTCAACATCTTCTACATAAACTGATTTTCATTCATCAATTTCTAAAAGTAGCAAACATACAACGTATGAACAAATTGTTAACATCATGTCTCTCATTTTGGTTCCTCTCTCTTCACAGGGGGAAAAAGGACCTCCTGGGCCTTCTGGCCTACCAGTAAGTTACTGTGTATGCATGTTCAAGGGTGTTCATGCACCTTACTCAACATCTCTGATGTGTGTGTATACCTGACCATGGCTGTGTCTCTGTTTGTAGGGGTTGAAGGGGGACCCAGGTGAGCCTGGTCCAGATGGACCTCCTGGAGAGAACGGCATCGACGTAAGTCTTCTATCTATTAGATGTGGAGTGTGTGAGAGAGAGTTACAAAAAGAGATTGAAAAAGGATGAGTTTGTGAAGAAGAACAAGAGAAACAAGAGAAAAATAGAGGGAGAGAGAAAGAGAGAAAAAGAAAGAGAGAGAGAGAGAGAAAGAGAGAAAGAGAGAGAGAGAGAGGGAGAGAGAGAGGGAGAGAAAGAGAGAAAGAGAGAGAGAGAGAGAGAGAGGGAGAGAGAGAGAGAGAGAGAGGGAAAGAAAGAGAGAAAGTGTGTGTGTTTCACATACAGATACACATACACTACACACACATAAGCAGATGTTAATGCGAGTGTAGCGAAATGCTTGTGCTTCTAGTTCCGACCATGCAGTGAGTGTGTTTGTGTGTGTGTGTTTGTGTATGTGTGTGTTTGTGTGTATGTGTGTGTTTGTGTGTTTGTGTGTGTTTGGAGAAACCTCCAGGAAAAGAAAAGCAATGATGTACATCCTGATGCATTAATATATTTTAAACAAGCTAGAAAGACTGAGCTTCATGTTGTAATGAATGAAGGTGGCTGTTTTGAGGAAACTGCTTCGCTCTAACCAAGGGACTAGGAAGTCAATCTGCTTGTCCCACAGTCACACGCTGAGAGACATTCCACAGGGATTTGTTTTCCTGCTGATTATCTGGACGTGTCAAATCCAATCAGACCACTGTTCCACTGTTATAATGGGAATTTACGTCTCACGCAGAAATCCCTACCAGCACTTGTTGTATGAGACTAATTCCTAATGAATATTTTTGTTTCTTCTTTACCCTCGCTCTCTCTCTTCGTCACTCCGCCTCTACAGGGTTTGATGGGACCAAAGGGAGACGGCGGCCCTATCGGGAACCCTGGACCTAAAGTAAGATGGCGCATCTCAATAGTCCAAAGCAATGATTCTCAAATTTGGGTCACGGCTCGGTAGTTTCTGAGGGAAACGTTTTTTAATTTAGTTTTATTATAATGAAAAAAGACTCCAGTCTTAAACGACTTAAACCAGTTAGAAAGCATGTAGAACGTATAATGAACCTACATTTTAAAATGGTTTTATCTCTGAACTATTTTCCTTCAATCTAAGTATTTTCAATGTAGAGTTATTAGCAGCGCTATATAGCTATATGATTTAGTGGTCTCAAACCAGTGAGCTTACCAACATTCTTCATCAACAATATGAGCAATGTGAAGTTATTGACAATTAAAAAGGTAGGAATGTTGTTCCCTTACCATATATTTGCTACATTTACTATCAATATAGCATCAAGAAATTGTTTTCCAAGTTGCATTTTGGTAAAAATAAATTGAGAAGCGACTATTTTACTAAGACTGGTTCCATTTGAGTCCAAAGGCAAAACTAGTTGAGGCCCACTGGTCTAAAGTGCCTTCCTTCTTCTCCTCACGGACATCTTTTCTGAATCCCCTCTTTGCTCTGCTCTGGTTGATTGAAAACGTGCCAGAAGTGAACTGGAATGACAGCTAGACTACTAGCCTAGGTGCCCGTCTGTTTCAGAACTTAGCAACACTAACATTGTGCTACCGAAGCAGAAACAGGCTGTCAACCAGGTCATAGTAGTCAGCCATTGGATGTCTGTAGTGAACTGTGAGAGAATAAACCCTCATGTTGTTGTTGTTGTTTATTGTTGTTTTCTACAGGGCCAGCCTGGACCTGGTGGTGAACCTGGACCCACTGTAAGTACTAACAGGCTCAACAGAACCTGAGCACTGTTCAGTACAGACTACATATAACCTGATCACTACAAAACCACAGGGACTAATCCTCCGTCATAAATAGGGCCCAGGGTTTTCCCGGGGGGGGATGCTAGTCATACGGGCTACATAACACTGTCATCACAGCTTTTGGCAGCTGATTCTACAATCACTAGCCTCTTCCTCTTCCTCTTGTACAATCAACCTGGTCTCAGAGCATTTGGTATTATATGTTATACTTTGTATGGTATGTATTAATTAGTGGTTCTCCATCACCCACTTTGTATGATATGCTGCAAATTAAAATTTGCATTATATGTTATGAATTTGCAAAACTTACAATATGTTACAAATTTGCAATACATGATATGTTATGAATTCTAGCTAGGCGGCTAGGTGGCTAACATTAGCTAGCTCGCTAGGGTTAGGGGTTAGGGTTAGGTGTAGGAGTTAGGTTAAAGGGTTAAGGTTAGGGTTAGGGTTAGGTGAAGGGTTAACTAACATGCTATGTGGTTGCAAAGTAGCTAAAAAGAGGTTGAAAAGTTGCTTATTAGCTCAAATCAAATCAAATTGTATTTGTCACATGCGCCGAATACAACTGCTGTAGACCTTACCGTGAAATGCTTACTTACAAGCCCTTAACCAACAGTGCAGTTCAAGAAGAGTTAAGAAAATATTTACCAAATAATCTAAAGTTGAAAAAAAATAAAAAATAAAATAAAAGTAACATTATAAAATAACAATAACGAGGCTATATACAGGGGGCACTGGTACTGAATCAATATGCAGGGGTACAGGCTAGTTGAGGTCATTTGTACATATAGGTGGGGGTAAAGGGACTTTGCATAGATAATAAACAGAGAGTAGCAGCAGTGTAAAAACAAAGGGGGGGGGGGGGTCAATGTAAATAGTCTATGTAGCCATCTGATTAATTGTTCAGCAGTCTTATGGCTTGGGGTTAGAAGCTGTTAAGGAGCCTTTTGGACTTAGACTTGGCGCTCCGGTACCGCTTGCCATGCGGTAGCAGAGAGAACAGTCTATGACTTGGGTGACTGGAGTATTTGACAACATTTTGGGCCTTCCTCTGACACTGCCTAGTATATAGGTCTGGATGGCAGGAAGCTTGGCCCCAGTGATGTACTGGGCCATTCACACTACCATCTGTAGCGCCTTAAGGTCAGATACCGAGTAGTTGCTATACCAGGCGGTGATGCAACCGGTCAGGATGCTCTCGATGGTACAGCTGTAGAACTTTGTTCACGTTTGGGGACCCATACCACATCTTTTCATTCTCCTAAGGGGAAAAGGTGTTGTTTTGCCCTCAACTGTCTTTGTGTGAACCATGATAGTTTGTTGGTGATGTGGACACCAAGGAACTTGAAACTCTCTACCCGCTCCACTACAGCCCTTCTAGGTTAATGGGGGCTCGGAACAGAGAGTACAGGAGGAGACTTAGCACGCAAAATGCTAAAGTTGTCCGTGATCAGATTCGAACTCGCAACTTTTGGGTTGCAAGATGTTCGCGTTGTACACCCACCCATCCACCTCGACAAATCACCCTTCTTTCATTTTAGCTTTAAGTAACCATCTGTCTTATGTAACCATACCAAATATAAAATATCATACTAAGTGCAGTGTCTCGGATTTACATACAGAACAATACGAAATGCTCTAGGACCAGGTTGGTATAGTGGGTTCAAGAACTCTGATACAGCCAGTCCCTTCTTCTAATGTTTTGGAGTCAGGGTAATCTGATCCTAGATCTGTGGTTAAGAATTAAGTCTTTCTCACAGGTTGAGGAAGACTTCATGTAGTTACAGCAGAATACCACTAGGTGGTGTTATGTAGCTATATTTGACCGACTACTAGACAAACTACATTGACAGAGTGGAGTCAGTCAGTGATATGCATGGATGAATCACTGAATTACGTTCATTTCTTTGTTTTATATTTAATTTCATCACTTATTATGACACATTGAACACACATTGATTGTCTCAGTCAGGGTTAGCTTGATGCTTGCTGTCTGTATTGTGTTCTGCCTCCGTAGACACAGATGCTCTTCATTGAAATAACAGAAGATAATTGTTTAAACAAATCATACATGACTCATTATGCACATTTGTTTGTGATTATACGATTATACTTAGACTTAACTAATCTCTAATCCCCCTTTCCCTCTCTGTAGGGACCCGGACTGCCTGGACTGGCTGTAAGTCAGCATTTTTTGATTATAAAGAATTAAAGTCATAAGCTAAATATTATTCTGAACTGAATTACACTGGTAGTGTATCCTCTTCTACCCAAAGGATAAATATCCTCCTCTCTATCTATCTATCTATCTATCTATCTATCTATCTATCTATCTATCTATCTATCTATCTATCTATCTATCTATCTATCTATCTATCTATCTATCTATCTATCTATCTATCTATCTATCTATCTATCTATCTATCTATCTATCTATCTATCTATCTATCTATCTATCTATCTATCTATCTATCTATCTATCTATCTATCTATCTATCTATCTATCTATCTATCTATCTATCTATCTATCTATCTATCTATCTATCTATCTGTCTGTCTGTCTGTCTGTCTGTCTGTCTGTCTGTCTGTCTGTCTGTCTGTCTGTCTGTCTGTCTGTCTGTCTGTCTGTCTGTCTGTCTGTCTGTCTGTCTGTCTCTCTCTCTCTCTCTCTCTCTCTCTCTCTCTCTCTCTCTCTCTCTCTCTCTCTCTCTCTCTCTCTCTCTCTCTCTCTCTCTCTCTCTGTCTATCTGTCTCTCTCTGTCTGTCTCTCTCTCTCAATTCAATTCAAGGGGCTTTATTGGCATGGGAAACATGTGTTAACATTGCCAAAGCAAGTGAGGTAGATAATATACAAAAGTGAAATAAACAATACAAATTAACAGTAAACATTACACATACAGAAGTTTCAAAACAATAAAGACATTACAAATGTCATATTATATATATATGTATATACAGTGTTGTAACAATGTACAAATGGTTAAAGTACACAAGGGAAAATAAATAAACACAAATATGGGTTGTATTTACAATGGTGTTTGTTCTTCACTGGTTGCCCTTTTCTTGCGGCAACGGGTCACAAATCTTGCTGCTGTGATGGCACACTGTGGTATTTCACCCAGTAGATATGGGAGTTTATCAACATTGGATTGGTTTTCAAATTCTTTGTGGATCTGTGTAATCTGAGGGAAATATGTCTCTCTAATATGGTCATACATTGGGCAGGAGGTTAGGAAGTGCAGCTCAGTTTCCACCTCATTTTGTGGGCAGTGAGCACATAGCCTGTCTTCTCTTGAGAGCCATGTCTGCCTATGGCGGCCTTTCTCAATCGCAAGGCTATGCTCACTGAGTCTGTACATAGTCAAAGCTTTCCTTAAGTTTGGGTCAGTCACAGTGGTCAGGTATTCTGCCACTGTGTACTCTCTGTTTAGGGCCAAATAGCATTCTAGTTTTCTCAGTTTTTTTATTAATTCTTTCCAATGTGTCAAGTAATTATCTTTTTGTTTTCTCATGATTTGCTTGGGTCTAATTGTGCTGCTGTCCTGGGTCTCTGTAGGGTGTGTTTGTGTTTGTGAACAGAGCCCCAGGACCAGCTTGCTTAGTCGGCTCTTCTCCATGTTCATTTCTCTTTAGGTGATGGCTTTGTTATGGAAGGTTTGGGAATCACTTCTTTTTAGATGGTTGTAGAATTTTCAAGGATTTTGATAATTTGTTCTACGTTGTACACGGAGGATATTTTTGCAGAATTCTGCATGCAGAGTCTCAATTTGGTGTTTGTCCCATTTTGTGAATTATTGGTTGGTGAGCGGACCCCAGACCTCACAACCATAAAGGGCAATGGGCTCTATGACTGATTCAAGTATTTTTAACCAGATCCTAATTGGTGTGTTGAATTTTATGTTCCTTTTGATGGAATAGAAGGCCCTTCTTGCCTTGTTTCCCAGATCGTTCACAGCTTTGTGAAAGTTACCTTTGGAGCTGATGTTTAGGCCAAGGTATGTATAGTTTGTGCTCTAGGGCAACGGTGTCTAGATGGAATTTGTTTTGGTGGTCCTGGCGACTGGACCTTTTTTGGAACACTGTTATTTTTGTCTTACTGAGATTTACTGTCAGAGTCCAGGACTAGCATAACCTCTCTCTCTCTCTCTCTCTCTCTCTCTCTCTCTCTCTCTCTCTCTCTCTCTCTCTCTCTCTCTCTCTCTCTCTCTCTCTCTCTCTCTCTCTCTCTCTCTCTCTCTCTCTCTCTCTCTCTCTCTCTCTCTCTCTCTCTCTCTCTCTCTCTCTCTCTCTCTCTCTCTCTCTCTCTCTCTCTCTCTCTCTCTCTCTCTCCTCTCTCTCTCTCTCTCTCTCTCTCTCTCTCTCTCTCTCTCTCTCTCTCTCTCTCTCTCTCTCTCTCTCTCTCTCTCTCTCTCTCTCTCTCTCTCTCTCTCTCTCTCTCTCTCTCTCTCTCTCTCTCTCTCTCTCTCTCTCTCTCTCTCTCTCTAGGGAGCCCCAGGCCCAATCGGCCTTCCCGGTGAGATTGGACAGACTGGACCTACGGTAAGACCCTCACCATTGTTGTCGCTGATATCTCAAAGTGCTGTACAGAAACCCAGCCTAAAACCCCAAACAGCAAGCAATGCAGGTGGAGAAGCACGGTGGCTAGGAAAAACTCCCTAGAAAGGCCAATACCTAGGAAGAAACCTAGAGAGGAACCAGGCTATGTGGGGTGGCCAGTCCTCTTCTGGCTGTGCCGGGTGGAGATTATAACAGAACATGGTCAAGATGTTCAATGTTCATAAATGACCAGCATGGTCGAATAATAATAAGGCAGAACAGTTGAAACTAGAGCAGCAGCACAGTCAGGTGGAAGTTGAAACTGGAGCAGCAGCATGGCCAGGTAGACTGGGGACAGCAAGGAGTCATCATGTCAGGTAGTCCTGGGGCATGGTCCTAGGGCTCAGGTCAGTTGAAACTGGAACAGCAGCATGGCCAGGTGGACTGGGGACAGCAAGGAGTCATCATGTCAGGTAGTCCTGGGGCATGGTCCTAGGGCTCAGGTCCTCCGAGAGAGAGAAAGAAAGAGAGAAGGAGAGAATTAGAGAACGCACACTTAGATTCACACAGGACACCGAATAGGACAGGAGAAGTACTCCAGATATAACAAACTGACCCCAGCCAGCAAGACCGTTGTTGTCTTATGTCTGATAGCACACGTTATGTAATATGTTAGATACTCTTTATCTCTCATCTAATTCCCACCCTCGTTTTCCTCCCTCTTCTCTCAGGGCATATTGGGAGAACCTGGACCTCCAGGAATTCCAGGACCTCCAGGAAAACCAGTATGTTTACATCTAGAACCAGCAAGAAACCAGTAAATAAACACTTAGAACTAGTAAATAACAGTAAGTACACACCTAAAACCAGCAATAACCCAGTAAACAAACATCTAGTATTAGTAAAAACCAGAAAGGACACACCTAGCACTAGAAACCAGCTACTTAAAATCACCAAGAAACCAGGAAAATGTAGTAAGAAACCAGTAACTTAATGCATAATAACAACGTTTAGTTACAAGCAAGAAACCAGTGTTCCAGCAATAACCCAGTAATCCCAGTCTAGATGACCACCACATTCTCAGTGTAGCAGAGCAGCTCAATGAAACATCAACTCTACATTGTGCAGTGTGTGTATCTTAGCTCCCCAGTCTATTCTACAAGGTATACAGTATCTCTCTCCATGAGGGATTTCAGGTGGGGAGCAGCCTGATAGAGTGATGCTCCAAGCCATGGGGAGTCTATTTGTTTTGGTTTACCGGTGTTGCAGAGTAAATATATTCCCATTAGATCTGTCTCCCCTGTCTCATCTCACTGCTCCCTGCATACCTCAGCCCAGGGAGGCATGCTTTACTCTAATTCAGTATACACACACTCAGAACAGCTGCCTCAGCACTGTGTTAAACAAACTATCTGTATCTGTTTCCCTTCCGCTTTCTTTCTTTCTTTCTTTTTAAAATATTATTTCTTTCTTTCTTTTTTACATTTTCTTACTTTCTTTTAAAAAAATTCTTTCTTTCTCTATTTTTAAATTTTCTTTCTTTCTTTCTCCCCCTTCTCAATCTGTCTCCAGGGTCCTCCGGGGAAGTTCTTGGGAGGAGAGGAGGGCAGTGCAGACTTCCAGGTAAGATCCCTCCACACCTCCACCCATCCTCATCGTTTATCTCTTCTCTTTGTACCTGTTCTAGTCTATTGCAGCCTTCTGGCCTTACCCCTTGGATAGCTCCTTTGCCCTGGCTTAATACCTTACAGTTGACCCTAATTAAGCCTTACAAAGCAGTAACTCCTAGCCCAAAGCCTATAGGATCCATCCTCAAACCTAGAGCTCCTGGCAATCTGGTTGTAGCTTGTGATATATAGACACAGAACTTTCCGGTACGCTGTCACTAAACCCCTATCGGTATAAGTCCTAAGTCAAGTCCTATGCTGAGTGCCCAACATAGGGGAGATAAATTCCACTCCTCTGTTCTCCTCCCTATCTCTCATTAGAGATATGGGCTTTGTCACTGAGACGGTTTACGCTCTTGCTCTCATCCCTCTCTCTCCTTTCATCTAACACCGAAAGAGGATTCCCAGTCCTCCTTCGATCCCCTCTCTCCCTTCATTTATGTCCCTCTTTCATCCCTCCCTTACTCTTCTCCTTAATCCAAGTCCCTCATAATGTGATGCCCTGCTGGGGATTTGACACCCATAGAAAAATAGAGTCAGCACACTGATCAATTGGCCACTTTGTTTGCTTTTGGCTGAGAAACAGACTCAATTATACTTTGAATTTTACTTTGGTGTTCTTCTCACTCTCCTTCCCCCCTCGACCCTTCATCCTCTCTCTCTCTCTCTCTCTCTCTCTCTCTCTCTCTCTCTCTCTCTCTCTCACCCCTCTCTCTCTCCATAGTGTCCAATCAACTGCCCAGCAGGGCCTAAGGGTCCCCAGGGTCTGCAGGGGGTCAAGGTATGTGAGCCCTCATCATGAGAAAAACTAGATATTTACCCATCAATACCTGAAATAAGGTTATTCTGTCATCTGTGTGCAGTATTCCTGTCGGTGGAGTTGTAATTTATCAACTGAATAAATAGTTCATGATTGATTGTTATATCTGTAAACTAACTAACTGTTCTGTTCTAGGGACACAAAGGTCGTGCTGGTGTGCTGGGAGAGCCTGGCAGCATTGGGAAACTGGTGAGTCCTAAATAGTCTGTCTATCTGACCGGCTGACTGTCTGTTTCTTTATGTTTCAGCCTATCTGTGTTTTGATCCGGGATCTATCTGAAGCATTTATATTCGAAAACAATATCTTACAATACTTCAGGGGTGTGAAAAGCAGTCTTTTTCATGCTTCCAATAAAACACACACACATGACCAGTAGATGAAGCAGGCTTAGCGCTAATGAGGCACGACTGGCACTAATCTGGGTGTGATTAGTCAGGCCTGGCCTGGGCAGCCAGGCATCACGCAGCGAGCCCAGATGAAAGGGATGGTTGAGAGCGAGGTACATGTGGAGTGGATAAGAGAGTAGGTGTTAGAGTGGCCGACTCGGCCTGAAGCATTAAGCATAACTAATGAGCCCCAGTAGTACCTGAGACAATCTTTCAGCCAGGAAGGTTTAGCACCTGATCTGCACTCTGACTGTCTGACTGACTGACTGACTGTCTGTCTGGCTGTCTGGCTCAGTCTGGCTATGCTGATCACAGCTCAGTTAGACAGAGACACTCCCTGGCCATCACACAGAGAACACTCCCTGGCAATCACACAGAGTACACTCCCTGTCCATCATACAGAACACTCCCTGGCCATCATACAGAGAACACTCCCTGGCCATCATACAGAGAACACTCCCTGGTCGTCATACAGAGAACACTCCCTGGCCATCACACAGAGAACACTCCCTGGTATCACACAGAGTAGACTCCCTGGCCATCATACAGAGAACACTCCCTGGTATCACACAGAGTAGACTCCCTGGCCATCATACAGAGAACACTCCCTGGTATCACACAGAGTAGACTCCCTGGCCATCACACAGAGAACACTCCCTGGTATCACACAGAGTACACTCCCTGTCCATCATACAGAACACTCCCTGGCCATCATACAGAGAACACTCCCTGGCCATCATACAGAGAACACTCCCTGGTCATCATACAGAGAACACTCCCTGGCCATCACACAGAGAACACTCCCTGGTATCACACAGAGTAGACTCCCTGGCCATCATACAGAGAACACTCCCTGGCCATCATACAGAGAACACTCCCTGGCCATCATACAGAGAACACTCCCTGGCCATCATACAGAGTACACTCCCTGGCCAACCCTACAGAGTACACTCCCTGGTATCACACAGAGTAGACTCCCTGGCCATCATACAGAGAACACTCCCTGGCCATCATACAGAGTACACTCCCTGGTCTTCATACAGAGAACACTCCCTGGCCATCATACAGAGTACACTCCCTGGCCATCACACAGAGTACACTCCCTGGCCATCACACAGAGTACACTCCCTGGCCATCATACAGAGTACACTTTATTCAACTGTCTTCAGTTGGCTGTTATTTACTGAGGAGTTATGTAGTAGCAGAGGTTACAGCTCACGATAGATACATGCTTGAAATGTTATTGTCACACTTTTAATGTATTTCTGTCTCTCACTGTCTGTCTGTCTGTCTGTCTGTCTGTCTGTCTGTCTGTCTGTCTGTCTGTCCGTCCGTCCGTCCGTCCGTCCGTCCGTCCGTCCGTCCGTCCGTCCGTCCGTCCGTCCGTCCGTCCGTCCGTCCGTCCGTCCGTCCGTCCGTCCGTCCGTCCGTCCGTCCGCCCGCCCGTCCGTCCGTCCGTCCGTCCGTCCGTCCGTCCGTCCGTCCGTCCGTCCGTCCGTCCGTCCGTCCGTCCGTCCGTCTGTCTGTCTGTCTGTCTGTCTGTCTGTCTGTCTGTCTGTCTATCTGTCTGTCTGTCTGTCTGTCTGTCTGTCTGTCTGTCTGCCTGTCTGCCTGTCTGTCTGTCTCTCTCTCTCTCTTTTTTCTCTCTTTCTCAGGGTACGAAGGGAGAGGTCGGCATCTCTGGTGAGCAGGGAATCCCAGGACCCCCGGTAATGACCTTTATCTATGTTAAAAATGTTATGTATACATTATAGTACAGCAATATGGTCAGAGCACATATGTTGTTAGAATGTTGTGAGAATAAAATACAGATCGTTTTTACTCGTGCAACGTTGACAGAACGTCCTTTATTTCAACTCTCGCTTTCTCTCCGTCTCATAGGGTCCTATGGGATTGAGGGGTTACCCAGGAATGATGGGCCCCAAGGCAGAGGCGGGTAAGTTACAACACACCTTTCTACGTCCTTTATCACACTCTCTCCATCCACCACATCCCCTCCTCCCCTGGTTTCTTTCTATCTGCACTATAAACACTACCTGTTACCTTCTAAGGGGACATTTGGAAAAAATCCAAAATCTCTCTTTTCTCTCACTCAATCCCTCCCTGTCTCTCTTTCTTCTCTCTCATGTGCTCTCTCTCTCTCTCTCTCTCTCTCTCTCTCTCTCGTGCTTTCTCTAATGAGAAAGGGTTGTCTGGGACCACTGTTCCTCCATCTGTAGTTAATGATCCAGGAAGGCCATCCATCTTAGCATTAGCATTAGCTGTGTTAGTCAAGTTAGAGCCCAGGCTAGGTGCCAAGCAGAATGCCTGGCTGTTGGTGTGTAGCGCTAAGTGCAAATCATCCTTTTATCACAGTGGTTAGGATCTTTGCGCTCGTTAGCATGCCCCATAGACACTGAAGGAAATGATAATAAATCACAGAACAACAACTTCTGAAGATGTGTTACACTTGTTAAAGTACCACAATCTCCTTCTGAAAGATATACATAGACTACCTTCCGACATAGACTATCTTCAGAACACAGCTTACCTTCAGACACAGTCTAACTTCACACACAGTCTACCTTCAGACACAGTCTACCTTCACACACAGACTACCTTCAGAACACAGTCTACCTCCAGACACAGTCTACCTCCAGACATAGCCTACCTTCAGAACACAGTCTACCTTCAGACACAGTCTACCTTCAGACACAGTCTACCTTGAGACACAGTCTACCATCACACACAGTCTACCTTCAGACACAGTCTATATTCAGACACAGTCTACCTTCAGACACAGTCTACTTTCAGACACAGCCTACCTTCAGAACACAGTCTACCTTCAGACACAGTCTACCTTCAGACACAGTCTACCTTGAGACACAGTCTACCTTCAGACACAGTCTACCTTCAGACACAGTCTACCTTGAGACACAGTCTATCTTCGGACACAGTCAACCTTGAGACACAGTCTACCTTCAGACACAGTCTACCTTGAGACACAGTCTACCTTCACACACAGTCTACCTTCAGACACAGTCTACCTTCAGAACACAGTCTACCTTCAGACACAGTCTACCTTGAGACACAGTCTACCTTCAGACACAGTCTACCTTCACACACAGCTTACCAAACCCTGTGGAACTATGTAGGCTGTATTGTAACTTCAGAGATTCTTGTAAGAGTAGACACACACAAGTGACTAGCCATTTATTACCATTAATTGCCTTTCATCTACTTCCTGAAATGCTAATGAGCAGGAAGTGACTAATTCTCATTTCCTGTCTCTCGCAGGGCCCTCGTGGTTACAAGGGCATCAATGGACCAGTTGGTCAACCTGGACCCCCAGTAAGTATCCAGGAGACTGATATTTGACATTGTGAGTTGATGGGTCTAATTGATCAATCTGATCAGAAGTGTTTGTCTCTCCTCTGTAGGGTGAGGAGGGACCTCAGGGACCACCTGGAGAGGCTGGGGAGAAAGGAGATTTAGTGAGTATTCTACCTAACAGCTATCCATCTTCTCATCAGTGTCTAACTTAATCACACGGATTATGATGATTATGATAGAGGCGTTGTTGATGATGATGTTGATGAAGATAATGATGTTTCTTACAGGGTGGTCGAGGTATCAAGGGCCCACAAGGAGCTGTTGGCAAGAAGGGAGAGAACGTGAGTGAACAAACACACTTCTATAATCACAATATGTTCTGGTATCTGCTATTACTACAATATAACACAGTCTGCTGTTCACACTATGGTCTGGTATCTGCTATTACTACAATATAACACAGTCTGCTGTTCACACTATGGTCTGGTATCTTCTACTACTACAATATAACACAGTCTGCTGTTCACACTATGGTCTGGTATCTTCTATAACTACAATATAACACAGTCTGCTGTTCACACTATGGTCTGGTATCTTCTACTACTACAATATAACACAGTCTGCTGTTCACACTATGGTCTGGTATCTGCTATTACTACAATATAACACAGTCTGCTGTTCACACTATGTTCTGTTATCTTCTACTACTACAATAAAACACACATATCTACTGTGTAGTAATACCAGTGTTGGAGATATGGTTGGCCATACAGTATCATGTTAACTCATGTCTGGTGTTTCAGGGTCTGCCTGGTATCGATGGAAAGGATGGCACTCCTGGCATCCCTGGAATCAAGGTAAGGCCTGGCGTATATTTCATCTATGCACCTGTCCCTGTATCCTACCTGGATTATTGGTGATGATGGTGATGGTGATGATGATAGTGAGGATGATGATAATGCTGTTTATCATAGTGATGATAGTGATGATGATAATGGTATTGATGATAGTGATGATGATAATGATGAGGATGATGTTGATGATAATGATGATGGTGGTGACAATGATCGTGTTGATGATGATGATGATGATAGCGATGATGATGATGATAGTGGTGATAATGATTATGATGATGATGCTGTTGATGCTAGTGATGGTAATCCTGATGATGATTATGATTGTGATGATGGTGGTGTTGATGATATTTATGATAGTGATGATGATAGTGGTGATAGTGATTATGATGATAATGATAATGATGATAGTGGTGATGATGATTATGATGATGATGATGATGATGATGCTGTTGATGGTAGTGATGATGATACTGTTGCTGATAGTGATGGTAATCATGATGATGATGATGGTGGTGTTGATGATAGTTATGATGATAGTGATGATAATGATGAGTCTCTTCTTCTTCTTCTCTACAGGGTGCCCCAGGGCAGGCTGGGAGGCCTGGTGGTCCCGGTCACCAGGGAACAGCAGTTAGTAACACATTTAGTATCAACTGTATGTGTACCCGTGTGTGTGTGTGTGCGTGTGTGAGTGTGTGTACATTGTGGTGTGTTTGTGAGAGAAAGAGAGACCACCATCTAATATCCACTATAATTATCCCATCATTATTTATGATTATGTGAGAGAGAGAGAGAGAGAGAGAGAGAGAGAGATTAACCTCAGTTAGTCCATGTAAACAAGCTCTAAACCCTCATTGTCACCCAGAACACGCAAAGGGTCTTCTCACCACCATAAATCACCCCCCACCTGCACAAAAAACAGAAAGAACAACGTTTTGCTGTGAATTATGTGTGTGTGTGTGTGTGTGTGTCCAGTGTGTGTGTGTGTGTGTGTTTTCTGGGCAAGTGTCCAGCTTGACTCTTAGACTCAAGCCATTTTGGAATTTAAACCACCTTGAAATTGCTGCTTCTCTCCACCAGTGGGCAATTCCTTATAACAAGTGTATGTGTGTGTGTGTTTGTGTGGTGTCTGTGTGGTGTGTGTGTCTGTGTGGTATGTGTGTGTGCCTGTCTGTGTGGTGTGTGTGTGTCTGTGTGGTGTGTGTGTGTGTGAGAGAGATAGAAAGGTAATGAGAGTGGGATTTCAATGATACACACTATCAAAGTGTGACATTAACACAGCCACACTTTTAACACTGACACTTAGTTTATCACCTACTTAGCCACACACACACACACACACACACACACACACACACACACACACACACACACACACACACACACACACACACACACACACACACACACACACACACACACACACACACACACACACACACACACACACACACACACACACACACACACACACAGACACGCAGTGACTCTTACCTTTGTACCACATTGTCCATTGTCTCCAGGCAGACCAGGTGCTCCCTGTGAACGCAGATTAGTGAGATAACGAGGCAGTCACCTGTAAAGTAGAAACATAGAATAAGGGGTCAATAAGAAATTCTTTATTTGACCTTTGACCTACTCTTTGGCCTTGTCTCACTCATAGGGTTTGCCTGGCAGCCCCGGAACCAAGGGTGGACCTGGAGGCAAGGTAAGGCTGTGACCGTCTCCCCCCTGTTTTGTTGTCCTACTGCTTCAGCACAATAATACAGAACAATACAAACTAAAACACAAACTAAGACAAAGGAAGCTACTCCCTCAACTGATAACGGCAGGTAGCCTAGTGGTTAGAGGGGCGGCAGGTAGCCTAGTGGTTAGAGGGGCGGCAGGTAGCCTAGTGGTTACAGGGGCGGCAGGTAGCCTAGTGGTTAGAGGGGCGGCAGGTAGCCTAGTGGTTAGAGGGGCGGCAGGTAGCCTAGTGGTTAGAGGGGCGGCAGGTAGCCTAGTGGTTAGAGGGGCGGCAGGTAGCCTAGTGGTTAGAGGGGCGGCAGGTAGCCTAGTGGTTAGAGGGGCGGCAGGTAGCCTAGTGGTTAGAGGGGCGGCAGGTAGCCTAGTGGTTAGAGGGGCGGCAGGTAGCCTAGTGGTTAGAGGGGCGGCAGGTAGCCTAGTGGTTAGAGGGGCGGCAGGTAGCCTAGTGGTTAGAGGGGCGGCAGGTAGCCTAGTGGTTAGAGGGGCGGCAGGTAGCCTAGTGGTTAGAGGGGCGGCAGGTAGCCTAGTGGTTAGAGGGGCGGCAGGTAGCCTAGTGGTTAGAGGGGCGGCAGGTAGCCTAGTGGTTAGAGGGGCGGCAGGTAGCCTAGTGGTTAGAGGGGCGGCAGGTAGCCTAGTGGTTAGAGGGGCGGCAGGTAGCCTAGTGGTTAGAGGGGGGGCAGGTAGCCTAGTGGTTAGAGGGGCGGCAGGTAGCCTAGTGGTTAGAGCGTTGGACTTGTAACCGAAAGGTTGCAAGATTGAATCCCTGAGCTGACAAGGTAAACATCTGTTGCCCTGCCCCTGAACAAGGCAGTTAACCAACTGTTCCTAGGCTATCATTGAAAATAAGAGTCTGTTCCTAGTTGACTTGCCTAGTTAAATAAAGGTTAAAAAAAGACAACTTCATGTTCTGTTTCCTTTCAGGGAGAGCCTGGTCCCAGAGGTCATGTTGGAATGTCTGGTGCCCCAGGACCTCAGGTATGCCACCTGCCCATATGTAGTGTATGTTCGTTTTCCACACACCAGACTACAGATTGTTATTGTGACTGTTGTTAACCTCTCGCTCAACTCAAATCAATTCAAGGGGCTTTATTTGCATGGGAAACATATGTTATCATTGCCATAGCAACTGAAGTAGATAATAAACAAAAGTGAAATAAACCATAAAAATGAACGGTAAACTTTAGACTCACAGAAGTTCTAAAATAATAAAGACATTTCAAATGTCATATTATATATATATACAGTGTTGTAACGATGTGTAAATGGTTAAAGTACAAAAGAGAAAATAAATAAGAATCAATATTGGTTATATTGACAATGGTGTTTGTTCTTCACTGGTTGCCCTTTTCTTGTGGCAACAGGTCACAACTCTTGCTGCTGTGATGGCACACTGTGGTATTTCACCCAGTAGATATGGGAGTTAATCAAAATTCCGTTTGTTTTCAATTCAAATCAAATCAAAGTGTATTTGTCACGTGCGCCGAATACAACAGGTGTAGACCTTAGAGTGAAATGCTTACTTACAGGCTCTAACCAATAGTGCAAAAAGGTTTTAGGTGAACAATAGGTAAGTAAAGAAATAAAACAACAGTAAAAAGACAGGCTATATACAGTAGAGAGGCTATATACAGTAGCGAGGCTATAAAAGTAGAGAGGCAACATACAGACACCGGTTAGTCAGGCTGATTGATGTAGTATGTACATGTAGATATGGTTAAAGTGACTATGCATATATGATGAACAGAGAGTAGCAGTAGCGTAAAAGAGGGGTTGGTGGGTGGCGGGACACCATGCAGATAGCCCGGTTAGCCAATGTGCGGGAGCACTAGTTGGTCGGCCCAATTGAGGTAGTATGTACATTAATGTATAGTTAAAGTGTCTATGCATATATGATAAACAGAGAGTAGCAGCAGCGTAAAAAGAGGGGTTGGGGGGGCACACAACGCAAATAGTCTGGGTAGCCATTTGATTACCTGTTCAGGAGTCTTATGGCTTGGGGGTAAAAACTGTTGAGAAGCCTTTTTGTCCTAGACTTGGCACTCCAGTACTGCCTGCCAAGCGGTTGTAGAGAGAACAGTCTATGACTGGGGTGGCTGGGGTCTTTGACAATTTGTAGGGCCTTCCTCTGACACCACCTGGTGTAGAGGTCCTGGATGGCAGGCAACTTAGCACCAGTGATGTACTGGGCCGTACCCACTACACTCTGTAGTGCCTTGCGGTTGGAGGCCGAGCAATTGCCATACCAGGCAGTGATGCAACCAGTCAGGATGCTCTCGATGTTGCAGCTGTAGAATGTTTTGAGGATCACAGGACCCATGCCAAATCTTTTTAGTTTCCTGAGGGGGAATAGGCTCTTCACGACTGTCTTGGTGTGTTTGGACCGTTCTAGTTTGTTGTTGATGTGGACACCAAGTAACTTGAAGCTCTCCACCTGCTCCACTACAGCCCTGTGGATGAGAATGGGGACGTGCTCGGTCCTCCTTTTCCTGTAGTCCACAATCATCTCCTTTGTCTTGGTTACGTTGAGGGATAGGTTGTTACTCTGGCACCACCCGGCCAGGTCTCTGACCTCCTCCCCATAGGCAGTCTCGTCGTTGTCGGTGATCAGGCCAACCACTGTTGTGTCATCTGCAAACTTAATGATGGTGTTGGAGTCATGCCTGGCCATACAGTCGTTGGTGAACAGGGAGTACAAGAGGGGACTGAGTACGCACCCCTGGGGAGCTCCAGTGTTGAGGATCAGCGTGGCAGATGTGTTGCTTTGTGGATCTGTGTAATCTGAGGGAAATATGTGTCTCTAATATGGCCATTAATTTGTCAGGAGGTTAGGAAGTGCAGCTCAGTTTCCACCTCATTGTTTGGGCAGTGTGCACTTTCCTTAAATTTGGGTCAGTCACTGTGGTCAGGTATTCTGCCACTGTGTTCTCTGTTTAGGGCCAAATAGTATTCTAGTTTGCTCTGTTTTTTGGGGAGAATTCTTTCCAATGTGTCAAGTAATTCTCTTTTTGTTTCTCATGATTTGGTTGGGTCTAATTGTGCTGCTGTCCTGGGGCTCTGTGGGGTGTGTTTGTGTTTGTGAATAGAGCCCCAGGACCAGCTTGCTTAAGGGACTCTTCTCCAGGGTCATCTCTCTGTAGGTGATGGCTTTGTTATGGAAGGTTTTGGAATCGCTTCCTCTTAGGTAGTTGTAGAATTTAACATCTCTTTTCTGGATTTTGGTTATTTGGTGTTCTACGTTGTACACTGAGGATGTGTTTGCAGAATCCGCATGCAGTCTCAATTTGGTGTTTGTCCATTTTGTGAATTCTTGGTTGTTGAGTGGGCCCCAGACCTCACAACCATAAAGGGCAATGGGTTCTATAACTGATTCAAGTATTTTTAGCCAGATCCTAATTGGTATGTCGAATTTTATGTTCCTTTTGATGGCATAGAAGGCTTTGTGAAAGTTACCTGTGGTGCTGATGTTTAGGCCAAGGTATGTATAGTTTTTTTGTGTGCTCTAGGACAATGGTGTCTAGATGGAATTTGTATTTGTGGTCCTGGCAACTGGACCTTTTTTGTAACACCATTATTTTGGTCTTACTGAGATTTACTGTCAGGGCCCAGGTCTGACAGAATCTGTGCAGAATATCTAGGTGCTGCTGTATTCCCTCCTTGGTTGGTGACAGAAGCACCAGATCATCAGCAAACAGTGGACATTTGACTTCAGATTCTAGTAGGGTGAGGCCAGGTACTGCAGACTGTTCTAGTGCCCTCGCCAATTTGTTGAAGAGTGTGGGGCTAAACCTGCATCCCTGTCTCACCCCACAGCCCTGTGGAAAGAAATGTGTGTGTTTTTTGCCAATTTTAACTGCAGACTTCTTTGTGTACATAGATTTTATAATGTTTGTTTTTTCCCCAACACCACTTTCTATCAATTTGTATAGCAGACCCACATGCCAAATTGAGTCAAAGGATTTTTTGAAGTCAACAAAGCATGAGAAGACTTTGTTTTGTTTTGTTTGTTTGTCTGTCAATTAGCGTGTGCAGGGTGAATATGTGATCTGTCATACGATAATTTGGTAAAAAGCCAATTTGACATTTTCTCAGTACATTGTTTTCAATGAGGAAATGTACAAGTCTGCTGTTAATGATAATGCAGAGGATTTTCCCAAGGTTGCTGTTGATACTTATCCCACCGTAGTTATTGGGGTCCCTCTCTCCTTCTCTGTCAGGGTGAGCCTGGTCTTCCTGGTGAAGCTGGTATGGAGGGCGTTCCTGGACCTAAGGTATCTTCTATAACAAATCACCATAGCTATAACTAGTCATCATCACTATGACAAGTGCTATGGAGTTTTTGAATTCATCTCTCTACGTCTCTCTCTCTCTGTCTCTCTCTCTCTGTCTCTCTCTCTCTCTCTGTCTCTCTCTCTCTCTCTCTCTCTCTCTCTCTCTCTGTCTGTCTCTCCCTCTCTCTTTCTCTCTCTCTCTCTCTCTCTCTCTCTCTCTCTCTCTCTCTCTCTTTCTCTCTCTCTCTCTCTCTCTCTCTCTCTCTCTCTCTCTCTCTCTCTCTGTCTCTCTCTCTCTGTCTCTCTCTCTCTCTCTCTCTCTCTCTCTCTCTCTCTCTCTCTCTCTCTCTCTCTCTCTCTCTCTCTCTCTCTCTCTGTCTCTCTCTCGTTCTCTCTCCCTCAGGGTGACAGAGGCCAGAGGGGAGCTGTAGGGCCACAGGGTATTGTCGGCAAGGCTGTAAGTCACTTCTGCACATCTCAGCAGAAACATGTACTTTCGGCTAAATCTGTGGTTCTCTAACTTCGGTTCCTGACAGGAGATGACTTTTAAAAGAACAAGTAAACACACATCAGGACAATAATCTAAGTGTTGTTGTGTGTCTGCAGGGCAACAAGGGTATGAGAGGGCCTATGGGTGTCCCAGGGGCTCAAGGCATCTCAGGAACCAAGGGAGACAAGGTGTGTGTGTGTGTGTCTGTGTGAAAAATACCCTTAATCTTTGTGTGTGCCTGTGTGTAAAATCTATGTGTGTGCTCTTGCATCTGTGAGTTTACGGATGTGTCTGTATCAAGACATATTGTTTGTGTTTCCATGCGAGTGCATGCGTGTGTTTGTTTTAATGTTGAACGTCGAAGCCACAATGAGGATGCATTCCTGTCGAATTCATACACATGTGATCATGCAGTTATCCAAATGGCCTGATGGTGGCAGTGCTGACCCACAAATCCTCCAGCCTCATAAAGATGCTGCCGTTGTCCCACACAGAGCCTTGGCAATATAAATGATAGTACGAGAGTTGTCATCTCCCATGTCTTCAGATGAAACTACATCTTTCTTACTGTGTGCTGTGTCTCCTGCAGTCCTTAGCTGGATCAATATATTGGCCTTGCTCTTTATTATAATGTATTATGTATTTGACTGTATTTACTGTGTGACTCATTTTTCTTTACACAGGGATTCCAAGGAAAAGTTGGGTCGAAGGGAGACTTTGTGAGTAGCAGTAAGCCTGTGATTTAAACCAATGCCATAGCCGCATAATGAAGTGTCCAAAATAACTCATGTATGATGCAATTGGAATAGACTTTGTAATAGCAATTTGTAATAATAAAAATCTTTGTAATAACCGATGATCAATAGATTTTTTTTTCTCACTCTCTCTCTCTCTCTTTCAGGGTGATCCTGGTGTAGAAGGCTTGGCTGGGGAGAAAGGAGAGAAGGTGAGTGGCTTTATCAGGATGGGACGGGGGAGGCATCATAAAGGGGGATGCCACATTCTGGAAGAGAAAGGGTTGAGTCTAAGGGGAAAACTGTACTACACAGGTAGGATTTCAGACTGGATTGGACTGACCTGTCTGTCTGTGCCTGTCTGTCTGTCTGTCTGTCTGTCTGTCTGTCTGTCTGTCTGTCTGTCTGTCCATCTCTCCTCTGGCAGGGTTTTGGTGGTGAGCCTGGACCCAAAGGACAGGTAAGAACATCACTGGGGTTACTCCCAATCACACTTCATTCATAGTAGATGGAAGCTAGTCGAAGCTAGTCGAAGATAGTCAAAATGAATCGAAGCTAGTCAAAGCTAATATAAGCAACTTGAAACTAGCTGAATCTATTCAAAGCTAGTGGAAGCCTGTTGAAGATAGTCACATCCAGTCAATGCTAGTTGAAGCTAGTTAAAGCTAGTTGAAGCCAGTCGAAGCTAGTTGATGCTATTTGAAGATAGTTAATGCTAGTAGAAGATAGTTGAAGCTAGTCTAAGCTATTGGAAACTAGTAGAATGTAGTTGAACCTACTCTGTTGTCACTTTGGGTCTCATCTACCACTCTTTCCTCCACAGCAAGGAGTGAGGGGAGAGACAGGGTTCAATGGCCCCACAGGAGACTCAGGCAAACCAGGAGACCAGGGACCAGGAGGACTGCCTGGGCCTCGCGGTCTCAATGGGGAGAGAGGAGTTCCAGGCATGCCAGGCATTGTGGGGGCAGCAGTGAGTCCTAAAAAGCTTTGACATAACAACACAGATTAGTGAGATAGTGGTATGATTACCCTCAATAGAGAATGCTAGTGACTGACTGACTGATTGCTTGATGATTGATTGTTTTTTCTTTCCTCTCCTCTACATTCCGTTCCTCCATCTTACATCTACTATCCTATCATCCATCTTTCCCTCTCTCTCCCTCTCCTTGCTCCTCTACAGGGACGGGATGCATCAGACCAGCACATCATTGAGGTGGTTCTGAAGATGCTGCAAGGTAAGAGGTCACAACATTATAAATCTACTGAGTCTACTGTATCCAGGTAAAACATTGACTGTAGGTTATATACATCCTCTATCCTCCTCATCCAGAGCGTCTGGCGGCTGTAGCGGTGAGCGCTAAGCGTGCCGTACTGGGTGGAGCCGGTGTCATGGGTCCCCCTGGTCCTCCTGGACCCCCAGGAGCTCCCGGGGCTCAGGGCCCACACGGCCTCACCGGCGCCCGCGGCATCCCTGGCATGTTTGGAGCCTCCGGACAGATCGGCAACACCGGACTGAAAGGTAGAAACTGAAATTGGTGACTTTCCAGATAAAAAGAGACACTGATCACTCAAAGAGTAATATAACAGATTAATACCACTGGCCCCTCTCCATGCCTCCATATTTCTCTCTTTCAGGAAAGAGAGGAGCGAAGGGAGACAGAGGAGATCCTGGTAAACCACATGCTGGCCAGCCAGGACCCCCGGGAATAACAGGTGAGACCCCAGGAGCACCACACACATACACACACACACATACACATACACACACTCAGCAGTGACCGTCCTGTACACACCTATCCAGTTGCTGTAAAGGTGTGGAGGTGGAGGTGCATGCGCGTACCGATAAGACGCATGGGGTGTGAGTAGCTCTATTTCGTACCGACAAAACTGTAGTTATACAGTATGTAGAGACTGTGGTTATACAGTATGTAGAGACTGTGGTTATACAGTATGTAGAGGCTGTGGTTATACAGTATGTAGAAGCTGTGGTTATACAGTATGTAGAAACCAGACAACAAAGCTTAAATTAAGCCTCTTAAAATTGCTTAATCAATATATCCCCAGCAACTGTAAGAGAGTGATCAGTCAGTTATGTACAACAGCGAACCAATCAGTTGGTAAAGCTGCTTGGCTGCACAAATCCAACAAGCCATGGCTTCCCCCAGAGGAAAAGCTCAGTAGCAACTTGGAGACGCAAACAAGAGTAATTAACACCTACATGATTTCCAGGAAAACAAAGCTAAAATACTCTCAATGCTCACCAAAACAAACAAACTGCTACAATCTGTTTTTAAAAATGTAGATTCGCTCGAAAAGAAAGTAGTGGCTATTGTGTCAGACATGCATGTACAAGGTTTGCACATGACCGAACAAGACAACAAAATGTGCCATTTGAAAACTAGAAGTTGAATTGGACCAGCAAGAAAACAGAATGAGATGAAACAACATGAGAATATTGAATACATGAACAGGTGTGGAAGAAAATGCAAAGGATGGAATGAATCAGTGCCAACAAAGCCCTAAACAAGCTGCAAGAAACCTTTCCAGTTGAAGGAGGAGACCCCCCTGCACTGAGGACAAAGCAGGAAAAATATATAATCACAGTGATGCCGAAGACCAGCTTATCGTAAATTGAAACAATATTCTTTCCCTCTCCCCCCAATGCAATCTATACTCTACTTTCCCCAAGTAGCTGTTCTTCTCTGTGAAGTAACAATAGAAGTAACCAATGCCAACGGGCTAAATGGACACTGACAGACAGTACAAAGGGGGAAATATAGCAAGTACTGTATGTCAATCACTGTTCTATGGATGTGTGGGTGTGGAAAAAATACCCAATTGTCATACTTGAGTAAAAGTAAAGATACCTTAACAGAAAAGGTCTCAGGTGAAAGTCACCCAGTAAAATACTACTTGAGTAAAAGCCTAAAAGTATTTGGTTTTAAATATACTTAAGTATCACAAGTAAATGTAATTGCTAAAATATACATAAAAGTAAAAGTATAAATAATTTCAAATTCCTTATATTAAGCAAACCAGATTTGTGTTTTATTAACTTACGGAGAGCCAGGGGCACATTCCAACGCTCAGACATCATTTTAAAACAAGTCATTTGTGTTTAGTAAGTCCGCCAGATCAGAGTGAGTAAAATTAATAAGAGTTCTGGCCAAATTAGGAGAGGATGTCAAGTCATTATTATTCCTTGATGGCCATTATGGTTAAGACACAATGGTGGTTACTTGTGGGAGATTGACTCTGTCCGATGGATCAGGACGGGGGAGGTGGGAGGGCATCAGACACTTCCCTGAAGTATGTGTGGTGCCTCCACTCATCTCACTTCAGTCTCTCGGGGGACCCACTCTCCCCAAGTAGAGCCCCACCAGCCAGTATACTAATTTAATTCCCAAGGTATTACAAACTGACCACAGTATTTACAGTGGGGCAAAAAAGTATTTAGTCAGCCACCAATTGTGAAAGTTCTTCCACTTAAAAAGATGAGAGGCCTGTAATTTTCATCATAGGTACACTTCAACTATGACAGACAAAATGAGAAGAAAAAAATTCCAGAAAATCAAATTTTTTATGAATTTATTTGCAAATTGTGGTGGAAAATAAGTATTTGGTCACCTACAAACAAGCAAGATTTCTGGCTCTCACAGACCTTTTATTTTATTTATTTTTTTATTTCACCTTTATTTAACCAGGTAGGCTAGTTGAGAACAAGTTCTCATTTGCAACTGCGACCTGGCCAAGATAAAGCATAGCAGTGTGAGCATACAACAAAGAGTTACACATGGAGTAAACAATTAACAAGTCAATAACACAGTAGAAAACAAAGGGGGGGTCTATATACAATGTGTGCAAAAGGCATGAGGAGGTAGGCAAATAATTACAATTTTGCAGATTAACACTGGAGTGATAAAAGATCAGATGGTCATGTACAGGTAGAGATATTGGTGTGCAGAAGAGCAGAAAAGTAAATAAATAAAAACAGTATGGGGATGAGGTAGGTGAAAAGGGTGGGCTATTTACCAATAGACTATGTACAGCTGCAGCGATCGGTTAGCTGCTCAGATAGCTGATGTTTGAAGTTGGTGAGGGAGATAAAAGTCTCCAACTTCAGCGATTTTTGCAATTCGTTCCAGTCACAGGCAGCAGAGTACTGTAACTTCTTTAAGAGGCTTCTCTGTCCTCCACTCGTTACCTGTATTAATGGCACCTGTTTGAACTTGTTATCAGTATAAAAGACTGTCCACAATTTCAAACAGTCACACTCTAAACTCCACTATGGCCAAGACCAAAGAGCTGTCAAAGGACACCAGAAGCAAAATTGTAGACCTGCACGAGGCTGGGAAGACTGAATCTGCAATAGGTAAGCAGCTTGGTTTGAAGAAATCAACTGTGGGAGCAATTATTAGGAAATGGAAGACATACAAGACCACTGATAATCTCCCTCGATCTGGGGCTCCACACAAGATCTCACCCCGTGGGGTCAAAATGATCACAAGAACGGTGAGCAAAAATCCCAGAACCACAAGGGGGGACCTAGTGAATGACCTGCAGAGAGCTGGGACCAAAGTAACAAAGCCTACCATCAGTAACACACTACGCCGCCAGGGACTCAAATCCTGCAGTGCCAGACGTGTCCCCCTGCTTAAGCCAGTACATGTCCAGGCCCGTCTGAAGTTTGCTAGAGAGCATTTGGATGATCCAGAAGAAGATTGGGAGAATGTCATATGGTCAGATGAAACCAAAATATAACTTTTTGGTAAAAACTCAACTCGTCGTGTTTGGAAGACAAAGAATGCTGAGTTGCATCCAAAGAACACCATACCTACTGTGAAGCATGGGGGTGGAAACATCATGCGTTGGGGCTGTTTTTCTGCAAAGGGACCAGGATGACTGATCCATGTAAAGGAAAGAATGAATGGGGCCATGTATCGTGAGATTTTGAGTGAAAACCTCCTTCCATCAGCAAGGGCATTGAAGATGAAACGTGGCTGGGTCTTTCAGCATGACAATGATCCCAAACACACCGCCCGGGCAACGAAGGAGTGGCTTCGTAAGAAGCATTTCAAGGTCCTGGAGTGGCCTAGCCAGTCTCCAGATCTCAACCCCATAGAAAATCTTTGGATGGAGTTGAAAGTCCGTGTTGCCCAGCAACAGCCCCAAAACATCACTGCTCTAGAGGAGATCTGCATGGAGGAATGGGCCAAAATACCAGCAACAGTGTGTGAAAAACTTGTGAAGACTTACAGAAAACGTTTGACCTCTGTCATTGCCAACAAAGGGTATATAACAAAGTATTGAGATAAACTTTTGTTATTGACCAAATACTTATTTTCCACCATCATTTGCAAATAAATTCATTAAAAATCCTACAATGTGATTTTCTGGAATTTTTTTTCTCATTTTGTCTGTCATAGTTGAAGTGTACCAATGATGAAAATTACAGGTCTCTCTCATCTTTTTAAATGGGAGAACTTGCACAATTGGTGGTTGACTAAATACTTTTTTGCCCCACTGTATGTGGCAGTCTTTCTTCAATGTATTTATGACATAATCCACAGATTTGTGGTATATTAGGGGTAGAGTAGGAGCTAAAAGCCCTAAAATGGCACAGTGCCTCAAAGTACAAATAAGTACTTGCTTTATGTTTCATGTGTATTCTCTGTTAAATGTTTGCTCAGTCTAAATGTTCCTACATGTTCTCACGTTTCATATATGTAATCTATACAATAACTATGTATTCATACTATGACTTCTCCATATCCATCGGATGTCAAACGCCCTCATATGACGTGTCTGCTAAAAGGTTGTATCTGCTTTTTCAATGACGCACCTGAACAGACGAGGTTAACTTTGATTCTATACAAGGCTAACAAAATCCTAATGATTGCATGGAATGTGTAAAAAAAGCGCAAGGTTCTTAAACATCTAAAGAGATTGTCAGGCGATGTGGTTTTCCTGCAAGCTCTACACTTCAAAAAAGGAGAAATGTAGTATTTAAAGAGAAGCTGGGTTAGAAAGGTCTATGCTGCCACCTACTGTAGTAACAGCAGAAGTCTAGGCATCCTGGTAAACAAGAATACACACTTTAATCCCAGCACACGGACCAAGAGGTACATTTTCTAATGTTGAATGGTTCCTTACATGGGGAAAAATACACATGACTTTCATTGTATATCCCCCAGTGGCAAACCTAGTGTTTTTAGATAGAATTGAAGCTACTGTGCATTCGGAAAGTATTCAGACCCGTTGACTTTTTCCACATTTAGTTTCATTACAGCCTTATTCTAAAATTGATTAAATTACTTTTTTCTTCATCAATCTACACACAATGCCCTATAATGACAACGCCAAAAAATGTCTGCCACATTGAAGGTCCCCAAGAACACAGTTGCCTCCATCATTCTTAAATGGAAGAAGTTTGGAACCACCAAGACTCTTCCTAGAGCTGGCCGCCCAGCCAAACTGGGCAATCGGGGGAGAAGGGCATTGGTCACGGAGGTGACCAGGAACCCGATTGTCACTCTGACAGAGCTCTAGAGTTCCTCTGTGGAGATGTGAGAACCTTCCAGAAGGACAACCATCCCTGCAGCACTCCACCAATCAGGCCTTTATGGTAGAGTGGCCAGATGGAAGCCAGTCCTCAGTAAAAGGCACATGACAGCCCACTTGGAGTTTGCAAATAGGCACCGAAAGGACTTTAAGACCATGAGAAACAAGATTCTCTGATCTGATGAAACCAATATTGAATGCCAAGTGTCACGTCTGAAGGAAACCTGGCACCATCCCTACAGTGAAGCATGGTGGTGGCAGCATCATGCTGTGGGGATCTTTTTCAGCGGGAGGGACTTGGAGACGAATCAGGTATGAGGGAAAGATGAATGGAGCAAAGTACAGATAGATCCTTGATGAAAACCTGCTCCAACGCGTTCAGGGGCTCAGACTGAGTGTGAAGGTTCACCTTCCAACAGGACAACAACCGTAAGCACACAGCCAAGACAGCACAGGAGTGGCTTCGGGACAAGTCTCTGAATGACCTTGAGTGGCCCAGCCAGAGCTTGGACTTGAACCCAATTGAACATCTCTGGAGAAACCTGAAAATAGCTGTGTGGCGACGCTCTCCATCCAACCTGGCAGACCCTTGAGAGGATCTGCAGAGAACAATGGGAGAAACTCCCCAAATACAGGCGTGCCAAGCTTGTAGCGTCATACCCAAGAAGCCTCAAGGCTGTAATTGCTGCCAAAGGTGCTTCAACAAAGTACTGAGTAAAGGCTCTGAATACTTATCTAAATGTTATATTTCAGTTTTTGTTTCATGTTTTTTTGCAAAATTTCCTGAAAACCTGTTTTTTCTTTGTCATTATTGGGGTATTGTGTGTAGATTAACAAGGGGGAAATTATTTATTCCATTTTAGAAAAAGGCTGTAATGTAACAAAATGTGGAAAAAGTCAAGAGGTCTGAATACTTTCTGAAAGCACTGTATCAAACCCAGACAGGAACTATTATTTTAGCAGGTGACCTGAATCAAGCATTCAGCCAATTAGACAGGCATAGCAATAAAAAAACTAATGGAAATTCAAGGAACTTCCAAAGAGGCTGAAAATGTTAATTACTACAAATATTTTACAGGCACCTGGAGATTATTATCCCCGACTTCAAAAGACTACTCTTTTTTTTCTCAACGTTTGAAAAGCTCTTCAAGTTTTTTATTCCAAAAATGCTCACAACAATATACTGGGTACTAAAATCCATGATACAGTGATATCGGATCATTCTCCTGTATCATGCTTAATTACACCAACAGAAAATGCACTTATAGTGAGAGAATAATTATGGTCAATGAACAGAGCGCATCTTTAATTCCCGAAATGTTATAAATACATGATGTTTTTTGACCAAAACAAATGTAGACATACAACACAGAGAAAAGCCGTCCCCCGACATCATTTGGAATGCTTTTACGGAGTACATTAGGGGAACGATAATCTCATACTCTGCAAAAGTTCAATCTGAGTTAGTAATTCATTTCTCTTAGAAAAGAAAATCTATCTTAGAAAAAGCCAATAAAAAATCTTTACTAGGTAAAGAAGAAAATGGCATTTCTGAACTTAAACAGGAATATAATCTTTTACTTTTGAAGAGCCAACAACTACAGGTTATACTCAGATAAAGATTACTGTTGCATAAAGCATAAATTGAAATCACACAGAAATAAATATTAGACACTGTTAAAACATTTGGGCGGAGAAATGCACCAGAGATGAACAGCTTACACATAGAATTGTATTTTATATTCTGGGACAAAGTAGTGCCCCTATTTATTCCAATGATACCAAACGTCACTCAATGCTATGCTTCCGAGTTACATGTATCAAACTTTTATTTCAGTCATATTAAAAGCAGGAAAATCTGGAGAGTCCCCTGCAGATTACAGATCATTACATTTTATAAAGTGGGACAATAAAATAATAACACTCAAAAGCATCAAAATTGAAAAAATCTTACCAGACTTGATACATATTAATCAAACAGGGTTTATTAAAAATAGACACAAACAAACACAAGAACATGTTTCAGAATAATACAAAACACACAAAAAAATGTTGATTTGTCAATAATGGCTGTTGATGATGAAAAGGCTGTTGATGATGAAAAGGCTGTTGATGATGAAAAGGCTGTTGATGATGAAAAGGCTGTTGATGATGAAAAGGCTGTTGATGATGAAAAGGCTGTTGATGAAAAGGCTGTTGATGAAAAGGCTGTTGATGATGAATAGGCTGTTGATGATGAAAAGGCTGTTGATGATGAAAAGGCTGTTGATGATGAAAAGGCTGTTGATGAAAAGGCTGTTGATGATGAAAAGGCTGTTGATGATGAAAAGGCTGTTGATGATGAAAAGGCTGTTGATGATGAAAAGGCTGTTGATGATGAAAAGGCTGTTGACCGTCTTAAGCGGACCTTTCTATTTAGACCTTTGGAAGCATTCAACTTTCCAGCTAAAATAATACATTTAATACAAATATTATATAAATGTCATTAAGCAAAATTATGCACAAATAATACAGTACCCGATGAAATTGCTTTAAAAGGGGAAAAGGACAGGATGTCCTGTCTCCCCCTACTGGTTTCACTGGCAATTGAACTGCTGGCAGAAAGAATTTGACAGCACACAAACATAACAGGTGTGAGTACTGATAAACATGAATATAAATTAAACTGATTTGACGATGATCTCCTGATATATGTACCTGACTAATATTGAAACTCAATGCTGCCCTTGTTAGAATTTTTTGGGGGATACTCTAAAGTCCAAGGATATTAAATGAAAGTGGAAAAAACTGAAATAATGGCAATAGGAAAAATAAATATAATAACTGATGATCTACAGCAATCCTTTAAGTGGACCAAATAAATATAAAATACTTATGATGCTTAAGAAGTGACAAAAAACAACAAATATATAAAGATAACTTTATATCATCACTCAACATAATTAATGCGCATCTAATTAATATGAACATTCTCCCATTAATCTTATAGGTAGAATAAACCTCTTTAGAATGGCAAAGTTTTTATTTTTAATTTCAGTAATATCATTTACCCCATTAAAGACCTTTAAAAAAGTATTCTCGGACATAAGATAACAGACTTCATATGGGAAAATAAAACTCGCAGAATAAATAGGGAAGTTTTAACCTTCCAGACATGGAATTGTATCAACTCACCACCCAAGGCTTTTACTTGCAACATATAGTTAAATGCACTAAACTGGAACAATGGGTACATAATGAAGATGTGTATGCTCATCCAGACAATCTTTTCACCTGTTTCTTTTCAAAGGATGGAGCTAAGAACATTAACAACTTCATAGTTAAGAACATTAACAACTTCATAGTTAAGAACATTATAATAACATTAAAGAAAATTAAATGAATTCTACAATAACCAAAATATCTCCCTAAAATCACACCCCTATGGAACAATCCTTTGATAGCTTCACCGATAAATTGGCCCACATGGAAAACCAAAGGCATAGAAACTGTAAATGACAGAGTAATAGGAAATACAATTATTTCAATGACAGAATGAAAAACTGTTTTGGACTGATTAATGTAGACATTTTCAAATACTACATTGGGCTCCCAAGTGGTGCATTGGTCTAAGGCACTGCATGTCAGTGCTAGTAGGCATAACTACAGACCTTGGTTCGATCCCGGGCTGTAGCACAACCGGCGGTGATCAGGAGTCCCATAGGGCGGCGCACAGTTGTCTGGGTTAGAGGAGGGCTTGGCCGGGGTAGGCCGTCATTGTAAAATAAGAATTTGTTCTTAACTGACTTGCCTATTTAAATGAATGTTAGATAAAATAAAATAAAAATTAACTTAAAAATGTTATCACAAAATATCGACCTGAACACTTTTGGACATCAGAGAAATGTTGAGGAAATCATGTTGGGGTCAGAAACAGATGCTCATATGGTAAGATATACAACACCTTGCAGAGAGAGTCTATCACAATGACAATCTGTTAGAAAAATATAAACTATTGGAACCAAGGCTTAAAAATAATGGATATAGGCAACACTAGGCAGTGTTGGAACATAATGAACAAAATTACAGTTAACAAAACTGTACTCTTAAATCCAGCATAAACTAATCTAAATGTATAGAATTTATTATACAAAAAACAAAATTAACAAATTCTACACTACAACTGCAGAGTCATGTCTTTAGTATAAAACTAACAACTTCTCAATAATTCATGCCTTCTGGGAGTGCTATAAAGTCCAAAAGTTCTGGGCAGAGTTAAAAAGCTGCGCTGGCAGTCTGAAGTTTTACAATGTACATTTACTTTTAATACGTCTAATCTGCATATTTCATGACATGGCATGCTTGATTATTTAAATATTGAAAACAAATCTGGATACAGACAGAAACCTTTTTCAGTAATATGGGGCAGAGTCTTACAAGCATTAGAAACAGCAATGGGTATTGATATGGTGGGAACATGTGGGTCTGAGCAAATGTGATATCATTGTTTGTGGAAATGTATGTATGTAAATGTTCAATTGTCTATTGTTTTTGTCTATGTATGTTTTAGTTTATTGTACAAAAATAATTACAGAAAATATTACAATAAAAAGTGTATCAACTTACCTCAGGAAGTCATGGTGTCAAAGTAAAACTTTGAAACCCTTCCTCCTCAGGTCCCCCTGGTATTGACGGAGTGGCTCGAAACGGTAAGCCTGGTGAGCGAGGCCCCCAGGGCTCGGCAGGAGAGGCTGGCCGTCCTGGTAAGGTGGGCCCCACTGGTCTTCCAGGGTTCTGTGAGGCTGCAGCCTGCCTAGCTGCCTCGGCCTACACCTCCCCCAGACTACAGGACTCCGCCAGGGTCAAGGGCCCAGGAGTCTAACCTGAGACCTCTCCATCAACAGCCCCACAACACCAGGGAGAAAGAGAGAGACAGAAGAGAGAGAAGCAGGGATAGAGGAGAGAGAGAAGAGAGAGAAGCAGGGATAGAGGAGAGAGAGAGAGAGAGACAGAAGAGAGAGAAGCAGGGATAGAGGAGAGAGAGAGAGAACTCTTCTTTATTGGATCCCAACGAGAGCGAGGAGTTGGGGAAATACTATCATGACTGACATTGCCCCTCTGACCCCTAAACTGACGACCTTCAGTTGAACTGTTTGGAGACTGTTTGCAACATACACCATGCCCATCTACATTAAATCACCCTGAGGACAGCCACTCACAGCCAATAACACCCCTCTGAAATTACAATCTCTGGTTTGGGATTGGCTTTTTTCAGTGTCAGTCACATCCAACTGCCTCACCCCCAACCACAGAGGGAAATAGAATGATGCTGCATTTAAAGCAACTGGGTGATCAGAACTCTGAAATCTCAGACTTCCAACTTTAGTGCGTTCAAGACATCTGGGAACTCATAAAAAACGAGCTCAGACTGGAAAAAATAGTTTTGAACGGTCATCCAACTTGGAATTCTCAAGCCTCTTTCTAGAGCTTCAACTTTCCAACCTGAAGATCACTGACGTCATGATTTTTTTCGGGTTCCCAGTTGTCTTGAACGCGTCATGGGAGAAACGTAGTGACATCAGAATCATATCCAGTTTTGTCAATGATAATGTCATCAGCAGCAGCCGTAGCCCCTGGACTGGGAGGACTAGAGATAGACTTTGTGTCTAATGATTGGTGCTTTTTTATTTTATATACCGTGGTCACTTTAAATGCTATTGTTTAATACCTGAAATATGAATTTTTGAATATGTTTTGAAGCAGAAAAGGCAAGCATATGACCCACTCCACCCGCCACCAAACAACAAGTGGCTTACAAGTGTACACAAAAGTACCAATAAAAGATTAGGATCAAAATCCACGCTCCATACTGTACCTTTGTAAGATGTATTGCTAAAATCCTCGCCTATATGCTCGAGTGAAATAGTGAAACGCTCAAGTGAATTATCTCACATGTACATTGCCGCCCCTTTCTACCTTTGCCTCATTTTAGAAAACATGTTTTCTTTAGCCTTGATCTCTTCCTCTAGTTGACTGGCAACAGCACATCCTGATGGGCACTCCCATCTATTTCCCATAAGTCAGTGCTGTACAACTTTGTAAATGTTTGTCTTACTGTAATCAATCTTTCTATGCCACTGTCAACGAGCTTCCACAGAGTCAATCAATGTCATCATTCTAATAACAACTAGGACATTTTATTTTCATTAACAGAAACTATTTATTGTTCTTTATATGATTCATCTGTAAAGACGTGTCATTTCTTTTTTCCCCCTGGTTGTTCAGGTCAACCAATTCCAAAACAATACAAAATAAAGTTTTGTAAAACCTGAATGTTCTTCCCTACCATGTGGGAACCATTGGATCTCTGAATAGAAACAATTATTGTACCTAAATGACATGGTCATTATTCCAGTGGGTTTAGAGAAGGGTTAACGGAAAGGGCCCAGACTTTCTCTGTCTTCTTGCCACACTCCAGTCCAGTCAGTGCTAGTAAGTTGGTTGCCAACTGTTTTCCAAGAAAATGCAAAACGTTAAGTGTTGAGGTGCATGTAGTCTGCCTAGACTAGAGAATAATGACCCCACATTATCCCAGTGGTAGGTATTCTGGTATAAGGCCTATAACGTGTAAAGTGTGGGCCAACACAGCCCAGTTCCAGTACCATGGCGTTCTTTAGTTGGACTGCTCTATCCTTTGCTGTTTATCCACCCCTATCCAACTGTGAGTAATACCAGCTCACGCTCTCAAAGCAGCGGAAGTCAAGCTTTTATGAAAGCCTTCCACTTGAAAGATATTCTTCTTGGACTCATTCACATAATAGTCTCTTGCAGGAGGCTTGGAGTTTATACAATAACAGCTCTAGCAATCGGCTTACTTGAAAAGCAGAATAATAAAAAAAAAGTGCTAGTTAACGTTTTATCCTTAGTATGCTTTCAATCAGAGCACCAAGGAAAGGCATTCCAAGGAAAGACTGTGCACATTGATGGTATGGCAACACCACAGTGAACTAGTCACATTATATACTTGGATGTCTCTGATCTGTTGATCAACAACATGTCTGCTTTGCAAAATTTATTAGCTTTTTCAGAAAGGTTTCCATAAAAAACATCTCTTTACACAGGATGGCTTAATAAAATGTCCCGGTGACACAGAAACAATCAGATCTACTGAGAATAGCAGGGAAACAGCGCTGTTGTTTTAACAAGATGTTTGTAAAACCTAGGAATGAAGAGTGGAGATATGTTATTGTTTGGGTATTTAGTATACCTAGGGTCAGTAGTTATTCCTGACCAGGAAATCCTCTGGACAGGTCACATGTTCAGGAAAAAACTCAAATAACAACTCAGAACATCTATATGATTCTAAACCTGGTGATATCCATTACATAGCCAGCGGTTGGTGACACCCTGTTGTGTATATATGACAGGTCAAACTAAAGAACAACACAACATACAAGGCAGGAGACATACAAGTTGTACTCAGTTAGTAATGGATACAGGGAGAAGCTGGTTGGCACAGCGATGCCAGCGATGGTATGAGTGAATATGGATGTTCAACTTTTTTCTCTTATGTTTGATAATGACATTGAAAACTCGTAGTGGTCATAATGAATGTACTTCTGCTTAGGATTGCTAAATTATGGGAACTTTCCCAAAATTACTACGCTTCCAGAAATTCTGTTTGGAACATTCACAGATTTCCTGCGTTATCCCCTCCTGATTCTGGGAATCTTTCAGCCAGGATTTCTGAAAATCCTAGGTACACCAGTGGTGTACTCGAGGAGCAAATAATCCCCCCCAAACAATCCCAAGTTCATCTGTTGTGAAAAATACATTTGGTAGTGTGGTAAGACACTTGTTAATATATTGCTATATAACAAGAAAGGTGATTTTTGAGGCAGTTTCGAAAATGCTGCCGTTGAACATGATGTCCTGTACTTTCTGACACGCATGGAAATACCTTCCAGACCATAATAATACCACCCATATATAAATCCAATCTGTTTTTATACAAAAGGCACAATTCCCTCATAAATCATTTGTTTTACAGAACAAATTACTCCCTTTAAAATCTTTTTTAAAAACCCACTGGTAGTGGATACATGACAGTTGACCATAACAAACACACGGTAAGCCATGCTGACGCCAACTCCACAATACAAAAGGTATAACAAGCCATTATATAAATATAAATATTTACAAAACAGGCACTCTGGGAAGGTGAACATTATGTTCTTCTCACACAAACAGGGAAGAGAAGGTGAGAAGGCCATTATATAGCATACGGATCTGTTAAAGCATCAGACATCATTCATGTGATGGTGTATAATTCAAGCATAGAAATAACATATACAACATAGCATGCATAAAGAATAAAGAACATTTGGAATGGGAGTGCCATGTCAGTTCTATTCATTCTGTTTCTATTGTTAGAGAGAAGCAAGATCAAAGCAGAACAGCACAAAGCAGCTGTCTAATACTCCCAACGGGCACGTTTTATAATCAGAATGGAGAGGAGGGTGATAGTGATGACGAGGAAGAGTTTGCAGGTATTTTTTTGAAGGCTGGATTTGCTCTTGCTGGTATTATCAAACTAAGCATGTTTATCTTATAGAATGAACTTACAGCTAAAGTAGGGACATTTTGAAGGAATGAACAGAACAGATAAGACAGAGAGTAGAGAGGCAGGATAGCGGTGTCCACATGATCTCCTTTATCAAAGCCACTTCAGCCAGTACTAAGTCTTCAGTTAGAAGAAGGTCCTACAGATACAGATGTAGAATCTTAATTTAATCACACTGTTGCAGGATGAATTTTCCTACAATGCAGGACATTTAAAATGAGTAGTGTATTTGGTGTTTAAAAAGGCTTTGAATGTTTGTAATTTCCACTTAGAAATGTAATACTTGATTTTCCATTAGGAAAATGTATCAACCATGACAAAAACGTCCATTAATTATAATCTACATAATAATGAACATTTCCTGTTGCTGCAGGATTGTTTTCCTGCTTCAGCAAACTGGCTCAAATTAAGATCCTACATCTGTATATATTTTCTACACAGGCGGTGAGGTGGACAGCTAACTGGCAAACACTTTGATGAATTAGGGATGGATGAAGAAGACCACATCAACTATGGGTGCCTCAGTATTCACTTGTTTTCCTGGGATGATTTCTGTTGATTGACTGGTCTTTTGTTTTCTCTTCTCTCTCTCTTCACCCCTCCACTTCTGTCTCTAGTGCCTTCTGGTCTTTAGGTTGGTTTCTTCTATCTCTCCATCTTCTCTGTGTCTCCTCTCCTCCTCTCCTCTTCAATAATCTCTCTCTTTCTCTCTCTAGTAGGGGCCCTTGACGGGAGGGCCCTTAGGGTTCCACTCTATTGGTTGGCTCATACAGTCGGAGGGGTTACACCGGCCCTCCCTGCCCTTCTGGCCCGGCTGTCCAGGGGTTCCTGAGACTCCAGGGATCCCCTGCTGACCCACGGGGCCGCTGGGGCCCATCTTGCCATAGCCTGGGGGGCCCGGGACACCTGTGGCGGGGGGATGAAGGAACAGAGAACATCATTGAAGCGCTGGATACACAGTGACTATAAAAGAGCAGAGCAGTTGAAAGAACTAACTTAATGAAGCTTTGGCAGGATAGTGAAGAGTTAAACATTTCAACAGGCTGATGTGGCGTCTCACCTGGTGCTCCTGGGGGTCCACTGTCACCCATCTCCCCTACACCCTTGTCACCTTTCTCTCCCTTCAGACCTCGTGGACCTGCAGACACGACAGAGGACATCACTTGAGAGAGGAGCTAACCTTTATGTTACGCTAAGCTGACATCACTTGTCATTACTGTTTATGATCTCCTATGTATTTATCATGACCGTGGTATTCAGGAGTTACGACAAAAGGAATCAAGTGAATTCTAGACTCACCCTGTGGTCCCAGGACTCCTTGGCGGCCCTCTCTGCCTATCTGTCCTGGCTGACCCGGGGCCCCTGGAGACCCATTTCTACCTGGGTTACCATCCTTCCCTGGAGGGCCAGGACGACCGGGGGACGATACCTCTTGTGGCTGCTGCATACGAGACATGAAGTAGGCCATCCTCTCTGTAGGGGGATACAGTACAACTCCAGTTGATAAACCACCTAATAATCAATAAAGCTGTTTCCTTTCTCTGCCACTGCTCAAATAGGAAATACGGGCAGATATAAAGTATTGGTGATAAACTTAAACTAAAATAAGACCATGTTCTCACCATCAAATATCTTGATGACCTGCTGGCGAATGAAGTCCTTGATGTTGTCATAGTTGACCACAGGCTGTGGATTAGAGAGAGAGAGAGAGAGAGAGAGAGAGAGAGAGAAAGAGAAAGAGAGAGAAAGAGAGACATAAGAGAAGACCTAACCACCCCTTTTGGGTTTTAGTCTCTTGACCAAACTGTTGGTTTTGTGTTCCATTAGACATTGTGGAACAAACACGAACATAACTAGTAATCAATTCATAATCGAGGCAATTCACCTTAGTAGCTAAGGTCTCACCTCGTTGCCTGGTATTCCTGGAGGTCCAGGGGACCCTGAAGGTCCTGGTGAGCCCGGGGTGCCCCTCTCTCCCCTGGGTCCCACTGGGCCCATCACTGGGGTATCAGCTTTGGAGGAGTACCCCCCTCCACCAGGGGGTCCGGGGCGACCTCGCTCCCCTGGGGTACCCCTCTGACCTGGGGCACCTGGCTCACCCTGAGAGAGAGAGCGGGAGAGTGAGTCAGAAAAGAGGAGAGAAGAAGAGAGAAGAGGAGTGAGAGATAGTGAGTTAGTTAGACATCCAATCACTGAAGAGTACTGTTCGACCACTGACAGCAGTGTTTTACATTGAAGATTGAAAAGATGAACTCCTGCACAATGACACTCTTGTATCTTCCACAATCCAACTTCTATCAAACTGTTTCCACCAACCCCTCAGGGGTGTGTGCTCAGTCCCCTCCTGTACTCCCTGTTCACCCATGACTGCGCGGCCAGGTACAACTCCAACACCATCATTAAGCTCATGCTGCCAAACATACCCTTGTAAAACTGACCATCCTACCAATCCTCGACTTTGGCGATGTCATTTACAAAATAGCCTCCAATACCCTACTCAACAAATTGGATGCAGTCTATCACAGTGCAATCCGTTTTGTCACCAAAGCCCCATATACTACCCACCATTGCGACCTGTACGCTCTCGTTGGCTGGCCCTCGCTTCATACTCGTCGCCAAACCCACTGGCTCCATGTCATCTACAAGACCCTGCTAGGTAAAGTCCCCCCTTATCTCAGCTCGCTGGTCACCATAGCATCTCCCACCTGTAGCACACGCTCCAACAGGTATATCTCTCTAGTCACCCCCAAAACCAATTCTTTCTTTGGCCGCCTCTCCTTCCAGTTCTCTGCTGCCAATGACTGGAACGAACTACAAAAATCTCTGAAACTGGAAACACTTATCTCCCTCACTAGCTTTAAGCACCAACTGTCAGAGCAGCTCACAGATTACTGCACCTGTACATAGCCCACCTATAATTTAGCCCAAACAACTACCTCTTTCCCTACTGTATTTAATTTTAATTTATTTATTTATTTTGCTCCTTTGCACCCCATTATTTGTATTTCTACTTTGCACATTCTTCCATTGCAAAACTACCATTCCAGTATTTTACTTGCTATATTGTATTTACTTTGCCATCATGGCCTTTTTTGCCTTTACCTCCCTTCTCACCTCATTTGCTCACATTGTATATAGACTTGTTTATACTGCATTATTGACTGTATGTTTGTTTTTACTCCATGTGTAACTCTGTGTCGTTTTATCTGTCGAACTGCTTTGCTTTATCTTGGCCAGGTCGCAATTGTAAATGAGAACTTGTTCTCAACTTGCCTACCTGGTTAAATAAAGGTAAAATAAAAAAGTAAAATAAAAAATAGACTGTTCTTTCTGCTACCGCACGGAAAGCGGTACCGGAGCGCCAAGACTAGGTCCAAGAGGCTTCTAAACAGCTTCTACCCCGAAGCTATAAGACTCCTGAACAGCTAATCAAAGGGCTACCCAGACAATTTGCAGTGCCTGCACATGGACTCTGTCCCAGTACACCCCTATATATAGTCTCGCTTTTTTACTTTACTTCTGCTCGTCAATTACTTATTACTTTTATCTCTTATTCTTATCCATATATATTTTTGAACTGCATTGTTGGTTAGGGGCCCGTATGTAAGCATTTCACTGTTGGATTCCGCGCATGTGACTAATACAATTGGATTTGAACCTATTCCTGTCAGACCCTTGAAGGAGAGTCAACAAGGGGGCAATGTCCACTTTAGATTGTAATCGGGCCAGCCTCTAGCGTATTCCTTACTTACCTCCTTCTTCACAATACAAACACAGACACAGGATCGTATCCCAAATGGCACCCTATTCCCGATGTAGTGCACTACTTTTGACCAGGGCCCAAAGGGAATAGGGTGCAGTGTGGGATGAACAGCCTCCCAGACTCAGTAAACACACTCTGTATGGAGCCTAGCCAACACACTGTAAACAACATCCTGAGACAGACATGTGTGATTTATGTGAAACAAAGATGGCCATTATGGAGGGCTAACGTTTACACGTCACCACCGGACACTGGAGCCGACTGATGAAATAGAGAGCAGAAGAAGAGGAAGAAGAAGAAGAGATTCTCCTCTGTAATCTGTACTACTATAGTTAAAAGCCATGACAAAGCCTTCCTGTCACAATGACAAATCACCTCATCTCATGTCTCCGCTCCCACAGTAAATAGCATTATCCAGGGGATAGAGAATAACTATATTGGTTACTGCACTGTATCTGGTGAAAAGGACTACAGTTACTGTATCTGGTGTAGAGGACTACAGTTACTGTATCTGGTGTAGAGGACTACAGTTACTATATCTAGTGTAGAGGACTACAGTTACTGTACTGTATCTAGTGTAGAGGACTACAGTTACTGTATCTAGTGTAGAGGACTACAGTTACTGTATCTAGTGTAGAGGACTACAGTTACTGTATCTAGTGTAGAGGACTACAGTTACTACACTGTATATAGTGTAGAGGATTTCAGTGTAGAGGGACAGGAGGGCTAAGTTAGTAAAATGAGGTGTTGCCAGGGAAAGTAGGGTATTTGAGGTGAATGTGGACAACCATGCCAAAAGGAGCTTCATCAAGTGATGGATATGTCCCAAATGGCAACCTATCCACTTTATAGTGCACTACTTTTAAACAGGGCCCATACGGCTCTGGTTAATGGTAGTGCACTATATAGGGAATGGGTGCTATTTGGGACACAACTGATGTCTGATGTCGGAGTTCATGGAGTTTGCTGAATAAGCCAGAAATAACAGAGAGTGTTCAGAACAGGATCCTGGCCAAGACTACAGCCCTCAGCCCATGGACTACCCTCCCATAATACTCTTTAGTAGTGGAGGCCATATCTGAGGTAACCAGCCCACATGAATAATTACTATAGTTAACTATGGTATAAATATTGCAGTATTGCTATAGTTTAGTATGGTATAAATATTGTAGTATTGCTATAGTTTAGTATGGTATAAATATTGTAGTATTACTGTAGTTTAGTATGGTATAAATATTGTAGTATTACTGTAGTTTAGTATGGTATAAATATTGTAGTATTACTATAGTTTAGTATGGTATAAATATTGTAGTATTACTGTAGTTTAGTTGTCACGCCCTGACCATAGAAAGCTGTTTATTCTCTATGTTGGTTGGGACGTGATAGTGACTAGGGTGGGTCATCTAGGTGAATTGTATTTCTATGGTGGCCTGATATGGTTCCCAATCAGAGGCAGCTGTTTATCGTTGTCTCTGATTGGGGATCATATTTAGGAAGCCATTTCCCCATTGTGAGTTATGGGATCTTTTCTACAGTGCCTGTGTGCACACCAGTAGCTTCACATTTCGTTTGTACTTGTTTGTTTTTGTTTGATTGAGTTTCGATTTATTAAAAATATGTGGAACTCTACGCACGCTGCACCTTGGTCTACTCCTTTCGACGATCGTGACATTAGTATGGTATAAATATTGTAGTAGTACTATAGTTAAGTATGGTATAAATATTTTAGTCTTACTATAGTTAAGTATGGTATAAATATTTGTAGTCTTGCTATAGTTCAGTATGGTATAAATATTTGTAGTCTTGCTATAGTTCAGTATGGTATAAATATTTGTAGTCTTGCTATAGTTCAGTATGGTATAAATATTTGTAGTCTTGCTATAGTTCAGTATGGTATAAATATTTGTAGTCTTGCTATAGTTCAGTATGGTATAAATATTTGTAGTCTTGCTATAGTTCAGTATGGTATAAATATTTGTAGTCTTGCTATAGTTCAGTATGGTATAAATATTGTAGTAGTACTATAGTTAAGTATGGTATAAATATTTGTAGTCTTGCTATAGTTGAGTATGGTATAAATATTTGTAGTCTTGCTGTAGTTCAGTATGGTATAAATATTGTAGTAGTACTATAGTTGAGTATGGTATAAATATTTGTAGTCTTGCTATAGTTCAGTATGGTATAAATATTGTAGTAGTACTATAGTTGAGTATGGTATAAATATTTTAGTCTTGCTGTAGTTCAGTATGGTATAAATATTTGTAGTCTTGCTATAGTTCAGTATGGTATAAATATTTGTAGTCTTGCTATAGTTCAGTATGGTATAAATATTTTAGTCTTGCTGTAGTTCAGTATGGTATAAATATTTGTAGTCTTGCTATAGTTCAGTATGGTATAAATATTTGTAGTCTTGCTATAGTTCAGTATGGTATAAATATTTGTAGTCTTGCTATAGTTCAGTATGGTATAAATATTTGTAGTCTTGCTATAGTTCAGTATGGTATAAATATTTGTAGTCTTGCTATAGTTCAGTATGGTATAAATATTTGTAGTCTTGCTATAGTTCAGTATGGTATAAATATTTGTAGTCTTGCTATAGTTCAGTATGGTATAAATATTTGTAGTCTTGCTATAGTTCAGTATGGTATAAATATTTTAGTCTTGCTATAGTTCAGTATGGTATAAATATTTTAGTCTTGCTATAGTTCAGTATGGTATAAATATTTTAGTCTTGCTATAGTTCAGTATGGTATAAATATTTTAGTCTTGCTGTAGTTCAGTATGGTATAAATATTTGTAGTCTTGCTATAGTTCAGTATGGTATAAATATTTGTAGTCTTGCTATAGTTCAGTATGGTATAAATATTTGTAGTCTTGCTATAGTTCAGTATGGTATAAATATTTGTAGTCTTGCTATAGTTCAGTATGGTATAAATATTTGTAGTCTTGCTATAGTTCAGTATGGTATAAATATTTGTAGTCTTGCTATAGTTCAGTATGGTATAAATATTTGTAGTCTTGCTATAGTTCAGTATGGTATAAATATTTGTAGTCTTGCTATAGTTCAGTATGGTATAAATATTTTAGTCTTGCTATAGTTCAGTATGGTATAAATATTTTAGTCTTGCTATAGTTCAGTATGGTATAAATATTTTAGTCTTGCTATAGTTCAGTATGGTATAAATATTTTAGTCTTGCTGTAGTTCAGTATGGTATAAATATTTGTAGTCTTGCTATAGTTCAGTATGGTATAAATATTTGTAGTCTTGCTATAGTTCAGTATGGTATAAATATTTGTAGTCTTGCTATAGTTCAGTATGGTATAAATATTTGTAGTCTTGCTATAGTTCAGTATGGTATAAATATTTGTAGTCTTGCTATAGTTCAGTATGGTATAAATATTTGTAGTCTTGCTATAGTTCAGTATGGTATAAATATTTGTAGTCTTGCTATAGTTCAGTATGGTATAAATATTTGTAGTCTTGCTATAGTTCAGTATGGTATAAATATTTTAGTCTTGCTATAGTTCAGTATGGTATAAATATTTGTAGTCTTGCTATAGTTCAGTATGGTATAAATATTTTAGTCTTGCTATAGTTCAGTATGGTATAAATATTTTAGTCTTGCTATAGTTCAGTATGGTATAAATATTTTAGTCTTGCTATAGTTCAGTATGGTATAAATATAGTAGTATTACTATAGTTCAGTATGGTATAAATATAGTAGTATTACTATAGTTGAGTATGGTATAAATATTTGTAGTCTTGCTATAGTTCAGTATGGTATAAATATAGTAGTATTACTATAGTTCAGTATGGTATAAATATAGTAGTATTACTATAGTTCAGTATGGTATAAATATAGTAGTATTACTATAGTTCAGTATGGTATAAATATAGTAGTAGTACTATAGTTCAGTATGGTATAAATATAGTAGTATTACTATAGTTAAAAAACTGCAGCATTTTTGCATACTTTAATATATGGATGTTTTTTACTATAGCGTTTTTGCAGATATGAGTATTTCCAGTGTACTATAGTATTCCTCGCATACACACATGAACATGCACACACACAGCAGTGACTCTTACCTTTGTACCACATTGTCCATTGTCTCCAGGCAGACCAGGTGCTCCCTGTGAACGCAGATTAGTGAGCTAGCTACATGTACATGAAAACCTTTAAACCATATTTACTGGAAGGCACAGAATGCATGTTTCTGTAATGATGACAAACACCACATCAGAATAATTACTCACGTCTTTACCCGTTGCTCCATCACTGCCTGGTTCTCCCTGAGACACAGAAGGACAGAGAGAGAAGAGGGGAATAGAAAGAAGATGTTGCACCAAGACATCACCATGACATGACTATCTATCCTGTTCTATATCTGCAGTATACGTGTTGTAACAATAGGAGCGTGTGTACTGACCTGCATTCCAGGATGACCAGGGGGTCCGGCTGGCCCAACCATCCCTGGTAGCCCTCTGTCTCCTGCCTGGCCCTTCTCACCTTGTATACTCTAGAGAGAGAGAGAGAAGAGAGAAGAAAGAGAGAGAGGAGAGAGGGGGGAGAAAGGAGAGAGAGACAGAGAAGAGAGAGTGGAGAGAGAGAGGGGAGAAAGAGAGAGAGAGAAAAGAGCAAGAGAAGAGAGTGTGTGAGAGACAGAGAGACAGAAGAGAGAGCAGAGAGAGGAGAAATAGAGAGAAAAAAGAGAGACAAATAACAGAGAGACAGTGTGATGAGTAACCTTATCTGAGAAATAACACTTACAGAAAACAACGCTAACAGTCCATGTAATCATGCAGATAAACCAGGGTTTGATGCAGATGCTATGTGTTCCTTTTACATTAGAATAAAAGAGACATATTGATGGTGATAATATTTCCTCTCACCACTCCAGCTGGGCCTGCTGGGCCTGGGGGTCCCGCTGCTCCTGCAGTGCCCTACCAAAACAACGTACTGCTGTTAGCAACGTATACACATTTAAACCTTATTAACAAACACACTGAATACAACAACACAAACCTTATTAACAAACACACTGAATACAACAAAACAAACCTTATTAACAAACACACTGAATACAACAACACAAACCTTATTAACAAACACACTGAATACAACAACACAAACCTTATTAATGAACACACTGAATACAACAACACAAACCTTACTAACGAACACGGTGAATACAACACAAACCAAGAGTCATATACAGTCACCTACAAAACTATTGGCACCATTGATAAAGATGAGCAAAAAAGACTATGAAATAAATAATACAAATACTGAGCTATATTGAATGCCCCCCCAAAAGGACACTTATATTGTTTTATACCAATACAATTGCTCAGAGAAAGAGATTTTGTTTACCATTTTTTCTCTAAAAAAGGTAGTTATCAAAATGATTGACCCCCCTGTTTCCAATACATTGTGTACCCTCCCCTTGGTAGGAAAACAACACTGAGCATTTGTCTATGTTTTAGGAGATTCTAGAACACACTGGGAGGGATCTCAGAATCTTTCTCTATAGAGAATCTTTCCAGATCCTTGATATCCTTTGGTCTCACGGACTTCCCTCGTCAATTCAAAAAACAGGTTGGGGGTTCAAGTGTGGAGACTGATTTTATGGACAAATAACCATTTCTTTGTGGATTTTGATGTGTGCTTGGGGTCATTGTTTCGCTGGAAGATTCACTTACACCCAATGTTCAGCCTCTTGGCAGAGGAAACCAGGTTTTTGGCTAAAATGTCCTGGTACTGGATAAAGTTCATGATGCTGTTTACCTTAACAAGGGCCCCAGGACCAGTGACCAAACAGCCCAATAACATCATTGACCCACCACCACAGTTTACAGTAGGTATGAGGTTATTTTTTTGCGTCCACTGCAAAACCCACCGCTGGTTTAGTTGTCCAAAAGAGCTCTATTTTCGAGTCGTAAGGCTTGGGGGTAGAAGCTGTTTAGAAGATTCTTGGAACTAGACTTGGTGCAACTGCTTGCGTGCGGTAGCAGAGAGAACAGTCTATGACTGGGGTGGCTGGAGTCTTTGACACTTTTTAGGGCTTTCCTCTGAAACCGGCTGGTATAGAGGGCCTGAATGGCAGGAAGCTTGGCCCCAGTCATGTACTGGGCCGTACGCACAACCCTCTGTAGTGCCTTGCGGTCGGAGGCCGAGCAGTTGCCATACTAGGCAGTGATGCAACCCGTCAGGATGCTCTCAATGGTGCAGCTGTAGAACGTTTTGAGGATCTGAGGACCCATGCCAAATCTTTTCAGTCTCCTGAGGGGGAATAGGTTTTGTCGTGCCCTCTTCACAACTGTCTTGGTGTGCTTGGACCATCTTAGTTTATTGGTGATGTGGATTTCAAAGAACTTGAAGCTCTCAACCTGCTCCACTACAGCCCTGTTGATGAGAATAGGGGCGTTGCCGGGTCTCCCTTTTCCTGTAGCCCATTATCATCTCCTTTGTCTTGATCATGTTGAGGGAGAGGTTGTTGTCCTGGCACCACAAGGCCAGATCTCTGACCTCCTCCCTATAGGCTGTCTTGTCGTTGTTGGTGATCAGGCCTACCACTGTTGTGTCATCGGCAAAGTTAATGATGGTGTTGGAGTCGTGCCTGGCCGTGCAGTCATGGGTGGAGTACAGGAGGGGACTGAGCACACACCCCTTAGGGGCCCCCATGTTGAGGATCAGTGTGGCAGATGTGTTGCTACCTACCCCTACCACCTTGGGGTGGCCCGTCAGGAAGTCCAGGATCCAGCTGTAGAGAGAGGTGTTTTGAGAGGTGTTTTGTCCCCCATGCGTGTTACCTATTTTTTATACCCCAGTGAAACAGGAAGCCATGGAAGGACACAATACAGTTCCTTAAACTGAGATGAACTTTACTGCACTGGGCTAAATCAGGGTCATGCAGTGTTCCTTGGCAGTCTTAAACAAATCGACTTAGAAACAAAAGTATACACCGCATAAAACTGGGAATTGGCTTAAATAAAGAAGACACCTGTACCATGTCAGATATAGAGTTGAAATGTATTCCATTTTGGATTTGCATCCCAATATTACACTTTAAATACATCACAGAATACTGAAATATCACAAAACCGTACGGTGTAAAACCGACCAAATTTTCTGCGTTTTTGTTAAAATAACGTTTATTAATTAAGGAAAGGAAAATATGAATAACATTCCACCCAGGAGGCCAATAGAAAATATGAATAACATTCCACCCAGGAGGCCACTAGAAAATATGAATAACATTCCACCCAGGAGGCCACTAGAAAATATGAATAACATTCCACCCAGGAGGCCACTAGAAAATATGAATAACATTCCACCCAGGAGGCCACTAGAAAATATGAATAACATTCCACCCAGGAGGCCACTAGAGGGGGATTTGCTCTTTTGACTGCAAAAGTAGAATGTTAAAAGATGATTTTATTTTGTTTGATTTTATTGAAAATCATCTTTAGGGGTGCCAATAATTAATTTTGTATTGCTTGTTAAACCAAGTCTCTTTCTCTGAGCAATTGTACTAGCTAGTGTAACATAATAACATTTGAACATGTTTATGAGCAGACAATAGAACTCATTATTTGTATTATTTATTCAGTATTTATTTTTTTGCTCATCATTATCAAGGTGGCAATAATTCTGGAGGTGACTGTAGGTGAGAGGTTAAAGTTAATGTACTCACAAGGTGTCCTGGGGGACCGGGTCGACCCTGAGGCCCTGGGGTTCCAGCATCACCCTGCAAGAGGTCAAAGGTTGCTCTCAGTTTGACACATATTGTGACAAAATCCTTCATTCAATTGGTGTTGTCATTCGAAATGGTTCTCATTCACTCATTCCATATGAACATCATTCAAACATCAAACAACATGAATTGAGCAGGTGCATGCAACATGTGGTTTGACTTGCCTCAAGTCCTGGTCTACCAGTTGACCCCGGTGGACCAACAGGCCCAGCATCACCCTGAAGAGAGGAGGAAGACAGAAGGAGAGGGGTGAGTAACAACATGCTAATAATCTGTATTGGTGTTCTGTATGGTAGCAGGCATCAGACAGACAAGCTGAAAAGAGTAGCGTGTGTGTGCGCACGTGTGTGGTCAACTCACCTTCTGTCCAGGGAAGCCAACATGTCCATGCTTCCCTTTGAAACCCTGAGAGCAGAGGGATCAAATATAAACAAAACAAACATCGCATCTCACACACAGCTTTCAACATGACACACATCACAAAACACGCAGTTTTCAAAACATATCACTTTGAAATCTCACACTGATTTGAACACCTACCCTCTCAAAGGCCCCACACAGAAACACTGACATAGACAGAAAGTAGCATGATTGAAACAAAAGGCCCTCTTTCCTTTCCTCATTGTTTTGAACTGTGTGAGACGTTTGTTTTACTTTGCAAAAACAATAAGGTATATTTATCATACCAAAAGTAAACATGGTGCAGAACACATCAGCTGTGTCAGTCAGAACCCAATAGTTCTGGCCCACTTTCTTAGAGCAACTCATACCAGGAGGGCTGATAAGACCCCTGAACTCTTCCTATGGAAACATGGGCAGCTGATTGGCACATACAGTAAGCTCTGTGACATACGTGCGTAAACTGGTATGTGAGGTGACATCGGTGGGTGATGTTTGATCGATGAACAGATACAAGTCACCTGCTCCATTTGGGCTCATTGTGAATGTGGTGATTCACACACTGATGACAAGTCAGTGATGTCACATAAGTGATGTCACAGCAGTGACGTCTATCTAACAGTATGTGATATGAGACAAGGTCCCGGTTGGGGGGAGACGGGGTCCCTTTTTTCAGAAGGGGTAGAGGTCACTGAGATCATATGTGGGGTTCATGTAAAGGTCAAATGGCACTTACTGGCATTCCTTTATGTCCTGCCGCACCTGGAAGCCCTGGCTCTCCCTGGGAGAGGGAGAAAGCGAGAGAGAAAGAGAAATAAAGAGAGGGAGAGAGAGCGAAGGAGGGGGGGAGGGTCAATTCAACACATCCATAGACTAACTATACTATCTACAGTATCATGTAGTATGTCTGAATCTTCTCTTACCCTCATCCCTGGTTTCCCATCTTTACCATCCAATCCCTCAAATCCAGGAGGTCCCTTTGGACACACAGGAAGGAAGGCAGTGAGGTGAGAGCATTCTTTAACTTTTTAAGGCTTGGGGGCAGTATTCGGAAGTTTGGATGAATGAGGTGCCCAAAGTAAACAGTCTGTTACTCAGGCCCAGAAGCTGGGGTATTTATATGCATGGTAGTATTGGATTGAAAACACGCTCAAGTTTCTAAAACTGTTAAAATAATATCTGTGAGTATAACAGAACTGATTTGGCACGTGAAACCCCGAGGACAATCCGTCCAGGATTCTTTTTTTGAGGTCATTGGACTTTTCAATGCTTTTCTATGGGAAAGTCTGCAGTTCCCCTGGCTTCCACTAGATGTCAACAGTCTTTAGAAATTGTTTCAAAGTGTCCCTCAGAAGGACTCTAGACTTTTGGCGCGCGTGAATGAGTGTGTGCTCCTCGTTCCTTTTCTCCGGTATTGAACACAGTATATTCAGTCTTAAATTTGATTGATTATTTACATATTAGGGTACTTGAGGTTGGATTAGAAATGTTTTTTGAATTTGGGCGAAGTTTACAGGTAACCTTTTAGATTCCTTTGTAGGCATGTTGGGCGAGTTGGAACAGGTGGATTTCTGAATCCAAATAAACTGACATTTCTGGGATATTAAGAAGGACTTTATCGAACAAATCGACCATTCATTGTGTAACTGGGACCCTTTGGATTGCAAAAAGAGGAAGATCTTCAAAGGTAAGTGAGTTTTGTGACACCTGTGCAGGTTATGAATTCATGTTAATGCAGGAAGTGGGTGAGGCGCTGTCCTCAGACAATCAAATGCTATGCTTTTGCCGTAAATCCTAAATTGGACAAAGCGGTTCAATTACCAAGATTCTAAGCTAAAGAATGGTGTATAACACCTGTTTTTCTATGAATGTTTAATATTAGTACTTTTGTATTTTGAATTTCACACTTTACAATTTCCCCAGATGTTGTCGAGGTGGGCGTCCCACTGATCCGGAGAAGTTAAAACCCATCGTCCATGAAATTGTACAAAATATATATATCTCGTGATAACGTACACTGACGCACAGACACACTCACCTGCAAGCCAGGAGACCCAGAAGAACCTGGAGGTCCAGATGGGCCCTGTGGACCTTGTGCTCCATCATTACCCTGAGAGAGAGAGACACAGAGAGAGAGAGAAAGAGAGAGACAGAGCAAGAGAGAGCGAGAGAGAGAGAGAGAAAGACAGAGAGCGAGACACACGGAGGGAGAGAGACACAGAGGGAGAGAGACACAGAGAGAGAGAGAGTGAGACACACACACAGAGAGAGAGAGAAATAAATAACATTATCCTTACCATTAAATAGAAACATAAATATTAAAAACGAGTATTATAAGCTGCTTTACCTTGTCAGCCTTGGGTCCAGGTGGTCCTTCTCTTCCTTGTTTCCCAGGGGGACCAGGGGGGCCCTACAAAGTTAACATTTAGTATCAAGAGGTAAGTGATGGGGCACATCACATGCCAATAGATATTTAACTAAGATATTTAACTAAGCCATGAAGTAGATGAGAGGAATCTTTCACTTACCGGTGTCCCTGGGAAGCCTGGTTGCCCTTGGGAGCCCTACAAATAACGAGAGAACACATCGGTCTGTGTGTGTGTGTTGTTTGAACACAGCATTGGGAATGTACCGTATATTTCTAATACATATTTCATTGTAATATACCTGATCTCCTTTTGGTCCGCCGGACCCTGCCAGTCCAGCCTCTCCTTTGGGTCCCTGTGGACAAAGAGAGTGAAATTATGCTTTTTAGTCCTAAAGATGCAGGTTATGGATGATAGGTTATAGGGACAAGAGATAAAGAAGTGGGTATAGAAGGGATGAGGTTATGGATGATAAATTATAGGGACGAGGGATAAAGATGTGGGGATGATATTATGGATGATAGGTTATAGGGACAAGGGATAAAGATGTGGGGAAAGAGGGGATGAGGTTATGGATGATAGGTTATAGGGACGAGGGATAAAGATGTGGGGATGCTATTATGGATGATAGGTTATAGGGACAAGGGATAAAGATGTGGGGATAGAGGGTATGAGGTTATGGATGATAGGTTATAGGTTATAGGGACGAGGGATGACGAGGGATGACGAGGATGAGGTTACAGACCGCGACTCCAGCCTGTCCCTGGTATCCTGGGTTGCCCGGTGGACCCTGCAGGAGAGAAGAAGGGAGTGAGACATAATCTCACACTCACTGAAGTAATGAAATAGAACCCAACAGATGCATAGTTATCAACTCACTATGTCATCTGCTACAGCTATTCTGTTCAAATGCCAGAGGTTTCTTAGACTATTCAAATGAGGGGACAACACATCAATGTTCAATATATGTGTATGTCAATGTTTACCGATTCTCCCTTCGTTCCTGCAGCCCCTGGGGTCCCACGCTCACCTTTCAGGCCCTGTCAATCAATAAATCAATCAATCAATCAAGTCAAAATCCATCCATCCATCCATCTATCCATCCATCTTTCCACCAATCAGCAAAGCAGCCAATATGTTCCCAATATGTTCATTCATGTAAACGTGATGAAACAAGTTGTTGTGTCTTACAGGAAGTCCAGGGGGTCCCATAGAACCTGGGTATCCATTAGTCCCTGAAGAGCCCTGAGAGGGACCATAAAGATTTAGAAATTAAAGTAAAAACATATCTTTATCCGTCATGTATTAAAATGTATCTATCATGTATTGATGAGGAGAGATGTCACTCACCATTTCACCTTTAACACCTGGCGGTCCTGCTGCCCCTCTCTCACCTTGCTGACCCTGGGGAGAGAAGGGTAGAGGGAGAGAGGAGAGGTCAGAGGTATGGAGAGGGAGAAGAGAGGTATGGAGAGAGATGAGAGGAGAGGAGAGGAGAGGAGAGGAGAAGAGAGGTATGAAGAGAGAGGAGAGGAGAGAGGTATGGAGAGAGAGGAGGTGAGGAGAGAGGTATTGAGAGAGAGGAGAGGAGAGGAGAAGAGAGGTATGAAGAGAGAGGAGAGGAGAGAGGTATGGAGAGAGAGGAGAGGAGAGAGGTATGGAGAGAGAGGAGAGGAGAGAGGTATGGAGAGAAGGAGGTGAGGAGAGAGGTATTGAGAGAGAGGAGAAGGTGAGGGAGAGAGGTATGGAGAAAAGGAGGTGAGGAGAGAGGTATGGAGAGAGAGGAGGTGAGGAGAGAGGTATGGAGAGAGGAGAAGGTGAGGGAGAGAGGTATGGAGAGAAGGAGGTGAGGAGAGAGGTATGGAGAGAGAGAAGAAGGTGAGGGAGAGAGGTATGGAGAGAGAGGAGATGAGGAGAGAGGTATGGAGAGAGAGGAGATGAGGAGAAAGGTATGGAGAGAGAGGAGATGAGGAGAGAGGTATGGAGAGAGAGGAGATGAGGAGAGAGGTATGGAGAGAGAGGAGATGAGGAGAGAGGTATGGAGAGAGAGGAGATGAGGAGAGAGGTATGGAGAGAGAGGAGATGAGGAGAGAGGTATGGAGAGAGAGGAGATGAGGAGAGAGGTATGGAGAGAGAGGAGATGAGGAGAGAGGTATGCAGAGAGAGGAGATGAGGAGAGAGGTATGGAGAGAGAGAAGAAGGTGAGGGAGAGAGGTATGGAGAGAGAGGAGATGAGGAGAGAGGTATGGAGAGAGAGAGGAGATGAGGAGAGAGGTATGGAGAGAGAGGAGATGAGGAGAGAAGTATGGAGAGAGAGGAGATGAGGAGAGAGGTATGGAGAGAGAGAAGAAGGTGAGGGAGAGAGGTATGGAGAGAGGAGATGAGGAGAGAGGTATGGAGAGAGAGGAGATGAGGAGAGAGGTATGGAGAGAGAGGAGATGAGGAGAGAAGTATGGAGAGAGAGGAGATGAGGAGAGAGGTATGGAGAGAGAGGAGAAGGTGAGGGAGAGAGGTATGGAGAGAGAGGAGATGAGGAGAGAGGTATGGAGAGAGATGAGGTGAGGAGAGAGGTATGGAGAGAGAGGAGATGAGGAGAGAGGTATGGAGAGAGAGGAGATGAGGAGAGAGGTATGGAGAGAGAGGAGATGAGGAGAGAGGTATGGAGAGAGAGGAGATGAGGAGAGAGGTATGGAGAGAGAGGAGATGAGGAGAGAGGTATGGAGAGAGAGGAGATATGGAGAGAGAGGAGATGAGGAGAGAGGTATGGAGAGAGAGGAGATGAGGAGAGAGGTATGGAGAGAGAGGAGATGAGGAGAGAGGTATGGAGAGAGAGGAGGTGAGGAGAGAGGTATGGAGAGAGAGGAGGTGAGGAGAGAGGTATGGAGAGAGAGGAGATGAGGAGAGAGGTATGGAGAGAGAGGAGGTGAGGAGAGAGGTATGGAGAGAGAGGAGATGAGGAGAGAGGTATGGAGAGAGAGGAGGTGAGGAGAGAGGTATGGAGAGAGAAGAGGTGAGGAGAGAGGTATGCAAGATTTGTGACCTGTTGCCACGAGAAAAGGGCAACCAGTGAAGAACAAACACCATTGTAAATACAACCCATATTTATGCTTATTTATTTTATCTTGTGTCCTTTAGCCATTTGTACATTGTTAGAACACTGTATATATATATAATATGACATTTGTAATGTCTTTACTGTTTTGAAACTTCTGTATGTATAATGTTTACTGTTCATTTTTGTTGTTTTTCACTTTATATATTCACTTTGTATGTTGTCTACCTCACTTGCTTTGGCAATGTTAACACATGTTTCCCATGCCAATAAAGCCCTTGAATTGAATTGAATTGAATTGAGAGGAGATGAGGAGAGAGGTATGGAGAGAGAGGAGATCAAATCAAATCAAATCAAATTTTATTTGTCACATACACATGGTTAGCAGATGTTAATGCGAGTGTAGCGAAATGCTTGTGCTTCTAGTTCCGACAATGCAGTAATAACGAACAAGTAATCTAACTAACAATTCCAAAAAAGGACTGTCTTATACACAGTGTAAGGGGATAAAGAATATGTACATAAGGATATATGAATGAGTGATGGTACAGAGCAGCATAGGCAAGATACAGTAGGTGATATCGAGTACAGTATATACATGTGAGATGAGTATGTAAACCAAGTGGCATAGTTAAAGTGGCTAGTGATACATGTATTACATAAGGATGCAGTCGATGATATAGAGTACAGTATCTACGTATGCATATGAGATGAATAATGTAGGGTAAGTAACATTATATAAGGTAGCATTGTTTAAAGTGGCTAGTGATATATTTACAGATGAGGAGAGAGGTATGGAGAGAGAGGAGATGAGGAGAGGGGTATGAAGAGAGAGGAGATGAGGAGAGAGGTATGGAGAGAGAGGAGATGAGGAGAGAGGTATGGAGAGAGAGGAGGTGAGGAGAGAGGTATGGAGAGAGAGGAGAAGGCGAGGGAGAGAGGTATGGAGAGAGAGGAGATGAGGAGAGAGGTATGGAGAGAGAGGAGAAGGTGAGGGAGAGAGGTATGGAGAGAGAGGTATGGAGAGAGAGGAGAAGGTGAGGGAGAGAGGTATGGAGAGAGAGGTATGGAGAGAGAGGAGAAGGCGAGGGAGAGAGGTATGGAGAGAGAGGTATGGAGAGAGAGGAGAAGGCGAGGGAGAGAGGTATGGAGAGAGAGGAGATGAGGAGAGAGGTATGGAGAGAGAGGAGGTGAGGAGAGAGGTATGGAGAGAGAGGAGAAGGCGAGGGAGAGAGGTATGGAGAGAGAGGAGGTGAGGAGAGAGGTATGGAGAGAGAGGAGGTGAGGAGAGAGGTATGGAGAGAGAGGAGAAGGCGAGGGAGAGAGGTATGGAGAGAGAGGAGGTGAGGAGAGAGGTATGGAGAGAGAGGAGAAGGCGAGGGAGAGAGGTATGGAGAGAGAGGAGGTGAGGAGAGAGGTATGGAGAGAGAGGAGGTGAGGAGAGAGGTATGGAGAGAGAGGAGGTGAGGAGAGAGGTATGGAGAGAGAGGAGAAGGTGAGGGAGAGAGGTATGGAGAGAGAGGAGGTGAGGAGAGAGGTATGGAGAGAGAGGAGAAGGTGAGTTAGAGAGATGAGGAAAAGACAGATAATAATAAATGAGAGGGGAAAGAAAATGAGAAAATTACACTTGAAAAGAAAGACTGGTGAGGGGAAGACGGCTCATAATAACGTCTGGAATGGTGTAAATGGAATGGCACATATTAACCATGTGTCCAGAATCTTTCTGTCACCCTCCTCTGTCTGCCCCTTTCTATCTGTCACCCCCTCTCTCAGCCCCTATCTATCTCTCAGCCCCCTTTCTATCTGTCACCCCCTCTCTCAGCCCCTTTCTATCTGTCACCCCCTCTCTCAGCCCTATCTATCTCTCATCCCCCTCTCTCAGCCCCTTTCTATTTGTCATCCCCCTCTCTCAGCCCCTTTCTATCTCTCACCCCCTCTCTTAGCCCCTTTCTATTTGTCATCCCTCTCTCAGCCCCTTTCTATCTCTCACCCCCTCTCTCAGCCCCTTTCTATTTGTCATCCCCCTATCTCAGCCCCTTTCTATCTGTCACCCCCTCTCTCAGCCCCTTTCTATCTGTAATCCCCCTCTCTCAGCCCCTTTCTATCTGTCACCCCCTTCTCTCAGCCCCTTTCTCTCTCAGCCCCCTCTCTCAGCCCCTTTCTATCTGTCGTCCCCCTCTCTCAGCCCCTTTCTATCTCTCACCCCCCCTCTCTCAGCCCCTTTCCATCTGTCACCCCCTCTCTCAGCCCCTTTCGATTTGTCACCCCCTTCTCTCAGTCCCTTTCTATCTCTCAGCCCCCTCTCTCAGCCCCTTTCTATCTCTCAGCCCCTTTCTATCTCTCAGCCCCTTTCTATCTGTCCCCCCCCCTCTCTCAGCCACTTTCTATCTCTCAGCCCCTTTCTATCTGTCATCCCCCTCTCTCAGCTGCTTTCTATCTCTCAGCCCCTTTCTATCTGTCAACCCCCTCTCTCAGCCCCTTTCTATCTGTAACCCCCCTCTCTCAGCCCCTTTCTATCTGTCACCCCCCTCTCTCAGCCCCTTTCTATCTGTCATCCCCCTTTCTCAGCCCCTTTCTATCTGTCATCCCCCTCTCTCAGCCCCTTTCTATCTCTCACCCCCCTCTCTCAGCCCTTTTCTATCTGTCATCCCCCTTTCTCAGCCCCTTTCTATCTGTCATCCCCCTTTCTCAGCCCCTTTCTATCTGTCATCCCCCTCTCTCAGTCTCTTTCTATCTGTCACCCCCCATTCTCAGCCCTTTTCTATCTGTCACCCCCCCAGCCTCTATCTATCTTCCTTCCATCTCTCTCTCTCCCTCTCCTATTCTTTAAGACTACTAACAGCATAAAGCCATTAAAATCCCTGTTATAGATTCAGTTGAATGTCTTATCAATGCAGCGGAGTTTCATTACGATGAAAAATCCATCTTTCACAGCTGCTACTATTTAATCAGATAAAATTCAACAGAACGGAGCGTGGCAGAGATACACACACACAAACACACACACACACCCCTTCACCCCCCACCCCCACCCCCACCACACACACACATACACACACACACTTGGAATTAAACACTCCCTAACGTTTTAAAACAGATTCCTTGCTGGAATCAACCATTGCAACTTCCATTCTACTAAAATAATGGAATGACATCAGGGGGATTGGTGTGCTGTCTGCATGGCACTACCACTCTCCATCACTTTCACAGAGGAAATAATTGATGAACAGGCGAGACAATAGAATTGTCCTCATCTGAAATAACTTTCATTAAAAAGCTGGAGAGATGGAGATAGCAGGAAGATTCACGTTCAGTGGTGATGGTGTTTCAAAGTAGAAGAGAGATATGGAGAGAGAAAGAGTGAGAGAGAGACAGAGAGAGACAGAAGTATGTAGTATAGGTGTAGTATAGGCAGGTGTAGTATAGGTGTAGTATGGGTAGGTGTAGTGTAGGTAGTATAAGTAGGTGTGTTAGAGATAGGTGTAGTATAGGTAGGTGTAGTATAGGTGAATATAGGTGTAGTATAGGTGTAGCATAGATGTAGTATAGGTAGGTGTAGTGTAGGCAGGTGCAGTAAAGATAGTATAGGTGTAGTACAGGTGTAGTATATGTGCAGTATAGGTGTAGTATGTGTGTAGTATAGGTGTATCACATGTGTGGTATAGGTGTAGTATATGTGTATCATATGTGTGGTATAGGTGTAGTATAGGTGTAGTATGGGTGTAGTATATGTGTAGTATATGTATGATATATGTGTAGTATATGTGTGGTATAGGTGTAGTATAGGTGTAGTAAATGTGTAGTATATGTGTGTTACAGGTGTAGTATAGGTGTAGTATATGTGTGGTATAGGTGTAGTATAGGTGTAGTATGGGTGTAGTATATGCATGATATATGTGTGGTATAGGTGTGGTATAGGTGTAGTATAGGTGTAGTATGGATGTAGTATCGGTGTAGTAAATGTGTAGTATATGTGTAGTATATGTGTAGTATAGGTGTAGTGTAGGTGTAGTATAGGTGTAGTATATGTGTAGTAAGGTGTAGTGTAGGTGTAGTATAGGTGTAGTATAGATGTAGTATAGGTGTAGTATATGTGTAGTATATGTGTAGTATATGTGTAGTAAGGTGTCGTGTAGGTGTAGTATAGGTGTAGTATAGATGTAGTATAGGTGTAGTATAGATGTAGTATAGGTGTAGTATATGTGTAGTATATGTGTAGTATATTTGTAGTATATGTGTAGTAAGGTGTCGTGTAGGTGTAGTATAGGTGTAGTATAGATGTAGTATAGATGTAGTATAGGTGTAGTATATGTGTAGTATATGTGTAGTATATGTGTAGTATAGGTGTAGTATATGTGTATTATAGGTGTAGTATAGGTAGGTGCTGTATAGGTGAATATAGTCATAGTATAGGTAGGTGTAATACAGGTAGGAGCAGTATAGATGTATTATAGGTAGGTGTAGTATAGGTGTATATAGTCATAGTATAGGTAGGTGTAGTTGTAGGTGTAGTATAGGTAGCTGTAGCAGGTGCAGTATAGTTGTAGTATAGGTGAATATAGTCATAGTATAGGTAGGTGTAGTATAGGTGAATATAGTCATAGTATAGGTAGGTGTAGTATAGGTGTAGTATAGGTAGGTGTGGTCTAGGTGTAGTATAGGTAGCTGTAGCAGGTGCAGTATAGGTGTAGTATAGGTGAAAATAGTCATAGTATAGGTAGGTGCTGTATATATGAATATAGGTGTAGTACTGGTAGGTATAATAAGGGTAGGAGCAGTATAGATGTATTATAGGTAGGTGTAGTATAGGTGAATATAGTCATAGTATAGGTAGGTGTAGAATAGGTAGATGTGGTCTAGGTGTAGTATAGGTAGCTGTAGCATAGGTGTAGTAGAGGTGAATATAGGTGTAGTATAGGTAGATGCAGTATAGATGCAGTATAGGTAGGTGTAGTATAGGTGAATATAGGTGTAGTATAGGTAGGTGCAGTATAGGTAGGTGTAGCATAGGTGAATATAGTTGTAGTATAGGTAGGTCCAGTACAGGTAGGTGTAGTATAGGTGAATATAGGTGTAGTATAGTTGCAGTACACTGTATGTGTAGTATAGGTATAGTGTATGTGTAGTATATGTATAGTAGCGGTGTAGTATAAACATAGTATATGTGTAGTATAGGTGTGGTAAACTGCATGTGCAGTATCGGTGTAGTATTGGTGTAGTCGAGGTGTAGTATACTTTATGTGTAGTATAGGTTTAGCATTTTTGTTGTATAGGTGTAGTATATGTGTAGTATATTTGTGGTACTGGTATATTACAGACGTAGTAAATGTGTAGCATATGTGTAGTGGAGGTGTAGGGATAGTGTAGTATCGGTGTACTATATGTGCAGTATAGATATGTGAAGTATAGGTGTAGTATATGTGCAGTATACTCTATGTGCAGTATAGGTGTAGTGTTGGTGTTGTATAGGTGTAGTGTATGTATAGTAAACTCACAGGTAGTCCAGATGATCCTTGAGGACCAGGAAAACCAGGAGGACCCTGTAGAGGAGAAACAGGCAATGAGATGGGCATCTAAAACAACGGTTCTGAGCTCTGATATGTTACCCATTAGGGTTATAGACACTGGATTTCTCCTCCAATCAAAAACGGATACTATTGCTATAGGGATCAACGCTGGGACCGAGAGACTCAAAAACAGTTTCTATCTCAAGACCATCAGACTGTTAAATAGCAATAGCCATCACTAGTCGGCCTCCACGCACTACCCTGCCCTGAACTGAGTCACTGTCACTAGCCGGGTACTAACAGGTTACTCAACCTTGCACCTTACAGGCTGATTGATGCCTTACGTACATCGACATGGAATCACTGGTCACTTTACATAAGGTTTACATACTGTTTTACTCATTTAACATGTATATACTGTAATCTACTGTATCCTACAGTATTCTAGTCAATTGCAACTCCGACATTGCTTGTCCTAATATTTAAATATTTCTTAATTCCATTATTTTACTTTGTGATTTGTGTGTATTGTTGTGAATTGTTAGATACTCCTGCACTGTTGGAGCTAGGAACACAAGCATTTCACTACACCCACAATAACATCTGACAAATATGTGTATGCGACCAATAAATTGTATTTTGGACACTATAGCTAAAGGGATACTATAGCTAAAGGATACTATAGCTAAAGGATACTATAGCTAAAGGGATACTATAGCTAAAGGATACTATAGCTAAAGGATACTATAGCTAAAGGATACTATAGTTAAAGGATACTATAGCTAAAGGATACTATAGCTAAAGGATACTATAGTTAAAGGGATACTATAGCTAAAGGATACTATAGCTAAAGGATAATATAGCTAAAGGATACTATAGCTAAAGGATACTATAGTTAAAGGATACTATAGCTAAAGGATACTATAGCTAAAGGATACTATAGTTAAAGGGATACTATAGCTAAAGGATACTATAGCTAAAGGATACTATAGCTAAAGGATACTATAGCTAAAGGATACTATAGCTAAAGGATACTATAGTTAAAGGATACTATAGCTAAAGGATACTATAGCTAAAGGGATACTATAACTAAAGGATACTATAGCTAAAGGATACTATAGTTAAAGGATACTATAGCTAAAGGATACTATAGTTAAAGGACACTATAGCTAAAGGGATACTATAGTTAAAGGGATACTATAGCTAAAGGGATACTATAGTTAAAGGACAATATAGCTAAAGGATACTATAGTTAAAGGATACTATAGCTAAAGGATACTATAGCTAAAGGACACTATAGTTAAAGGATACTATAGCTAAAGGATACTATAGTTAAAGGATACTATAGTTAAAGGACACTATAGCTAAAGGACACTATAGCTAAAGGACACTATAGTTAAAGGGATACTATAGTTAAAGGATACTATAGTTAAGGGATACTATAGTTAAAGGGATACTATAGTTAAAGGGATACTATAGCTAAAGGGATACTATAGCTAAAGGGATACTATAGCTAAAGGGATACTATAGTTAAAGGATACTATAGTTAAAGGACACTATAGCTAAAGGATACTATAGTTAAAGGGATACTATAGCTAAAGGACACTATAGTTAAAGGGATACTATAGTTAAAGGGATACTATAGTTAAAGGGACACTATAGCTAAAGGGATACTATAGTTAAAGGGATACTATAGTTAAAGGATACTATAGTTAAAGGATACTATAGCTAAAGGGATACTATAGTTAAAGGATACTATAGTTAAAGGATACTATAGCTAAAGGATACTATAGTTAAAGGGATACTATAGCTAAAGGATACTATAGTTAAAGGGATACTATAGCTAAAGGACACTATAGCTAAAGGACACTATAGTTAAAGGGATACTATAGTTAAAGGATACTATAGTTAAAGGGATACTATAGTTAAAGGGATACTATAGTTAAAGGGATACTATAGTTAAAGGGATACTATAGCTAAAGGGATACTATAGCTAAAGGGATACTATAGTTAAAGGATACTATAGTTAAAGGACACTATAGCTAAAGGATACTATAGTTAAAGGGATACTATAGCTAAAGGACACTATAGTTAAAGGGATACTATAGTTAAAGGGATACTATAGTTAAAGGGACACTATAGCTAAAGGGATACTATAGTTAAAGGGATACTATAGTTAAAGGATACTATAGCTAAAGGATACTATAGCTAAAGGACACTATAGTTAAAGGATACTATAGCTAAAGGATACTATAGTTAAAGGATACTATAGTTAAAGGACACTATAGCTAAAGGACACTATAGCTAAAGGACACTATAGTTAAAGGGATACTATAGTTAAAGGATACTATAGTTAAAGGGATACTATAGTTAAAGGGATACTATAGTTAAAGGGATACTATAGTTAAAGGGATACTATAGCTAAAGGACACTATAGCTAAAGGACACTATAGTTAAAGGGATACTATAGCTAAAGGATACTATAGTTAAAGGGATACTATAGCTAAAGGGATACTATAGCTAAAGGACACTATAGCTAAAGGATACTATAGTTAAAGGGATACTATAGCTAAAGGATACTATAGTTAAAGGGATACTATAGCTAAAGGGATACTATAGCTAAAGGACACTATAGCTAAAGGATACTATAGTTAAAGGATACTATAGCTAAAGGATACTATAGTTAAAGGGATACTATAGCTAAAGGACACTATAGCTAAAGGATACTATAGCTAAAGGATACTATAGTTAAAGGGATACTATAGCTAAAGGACACTATAGCTAAAGGACACTATAGCTAAAGGATACTATAGCTAAAGGACACTATAGCTAAAGGATACTATAGCTAAAGGACACTATAGCTAAAGGATACTATAGCTAAAGGACACTATAGCTAAAGGACACTATAGCTAAAGGACACTATAGCTAAAGGATACTATAGCTAAAGGACACTATAGCTAAAGGATACTATAGCTAAAGGATACTATAGTTAAAGGGATACTATAGCTAAAGGACACTATAGTTAAAGGGATACTATAGCTAAAGGATACTATAGCTAAAGGACACTATAGCTAAAGGATACTATAGCTAAAAGGATACTATAGCTAAAAGGACACTATAGCTAAAGGATACTATAGTTAAAGGGATACTATAGCTAAAGGATACTATAGCTAAAGGATACTATAGCTAAAGGATACTATAGTTAAAGGGATACTATAGCTAAAGGATACTATAGCTAAAGGACACTATAGCTAAAGGATACTATAGCTAAAAGGATACTATAGCTAAAAGGACACTATAGCTAAAGGACACTATAGCTAAAGGATACTATAGCTAAAGGATACTATAGTTAAAGGGATACTATAGCTAAAGGATACTATAGCTAAAGGACACTATAGCTAAAGGATACTATAGCTAAAAGGATACTATAGTTAAAGGGATACTATAGCTAAAGGGATACTATAGCTAAAGGACACTATAGTTAAAGGGATACTATAGCTAAAGGATACTATAGTTAAAGGGATACTATAGCTAAAGGATACTATAGCTAAAGGACACTATAGCTAAAGGATACTATAGCTAAAAGGATACTATAGCTAAAAGGACACTATAGCACTATAGCTAAAGGACACTATAGCTAAAGGATACTATAGCTAAAGGATACTATAGTTAAAGGGATACTATAGCTAAAGGATACTATAGCTAAAGGACACTATAGCTAAAGGATACTATAGCTAAAAGGATACTGTAGTTAAAGGGATACTATAGCTAAAGGGATACTATAGCTAAAGGATACTATAGCTAAAGGATACTATAGCTGGGGTGCTGTACACTACGGCTTACCCTGTAAGACAACACATTTCATTGCATTTATATGACAACAGACTATTATTGTATATGGTCAGCTGATAGACACCTAGTTCTTCTTATAGACACCATGCTTTGACTCTGTTGTGCTGGCTTATAATGTCTCTACTAAACCCTTATGAAGTGTTATAATGCCCTCCAATCACTCGTGTAGAACTCACCATATTCCCTGGTACACCAGCTTGTCCCCTTTGCCCCTGAGGACCCTGGGAAATGTAGGCAGAAAGGTACTTTATGTTAGAGATTCAACACACCATAACAACGCTACTAGCTATATTTCACCACTTACACACACACACACACACACACACACACACACACACACACACACACACACACACACACACACACACACACACACACACACACACACACACACACACACACACACACACACACACACTTACCGTCTCCCCCCTTATTCCAGGTAATCCTGGTGTTCCTGGGTGGCCTGGTGATCCTGGACCGGTGCAGCCTCCATTAGCTCCATTGGTGATAGAGGTGGTCTACATAGACGAGAGGATGAACCAATTATTCAGAGTGTGTGTCTGTGAGTTGCGTGTGTTGTGGGTGTGTGTCTGTCTGTGAGTTGTGTGTGTCTGTCTGTGAGTTGTGTGTGTGTGTCTGTGAGTTGCATGTGTTGTGTGTGTGTGTGAGTTGCGTGTGTTGTGGGTGTGTGTGTGTGTGAGTTGCGTGTGTTGTGAGTGTGTGTGTGTGTGAGTTGCATGTGTTGTGGGTGTGTGTGTGTGTGAGTTGCGTGTGTTGTGGGTGTGTGTGTGTGTGAGTTGCGTGTGTTGTGGGTGTGTGTGTGTGAGTTGCATGTGTTGTGGGTGTGTGTGAGTGTGTGAGTTGCGTGTGTTGTGGGTGTGTGTGTGTGTGTGTGTGTGAGTTGCATGTGTTGTGGGTGTGTGTGTGTGTGTGAGTTGCGTGTGTTGTGTGTGTGTGTGTGAGTTGCGTGCGTTGTGGGTGTGTGTGTGTGTGTGAGTTGCATGTGTTGTGGGTGTGTGTGTGTGTGTGTGTGTGTGTGTGTGTGTGTGAGTTGCGTGTGTTGTGGGTGTGTGTGTGTGTGTGTGAGTTGCGTGTGTTGTGGGTGTGTGTGTGTGAGTTGCGTGTGCTGTGGGTGTGTGTGTGTGTGTGAGTTGCATGTGTTGTGGGTGTGTGTGAGTGTGTGAGTTGCATGTGTTGTGGGTGTGTGTGTGTGAGTTGTGTGTGTTGTGGGTGTGTGTGTGTGAGTTGCGTGTGTTGTGGGTGTGTGTGTGTGAGTTGCGTGTGTTGTGAGTGTGTGTGTGTGAGTTGCACGTGTTGTGGGTGTGTGTGTGTGTGAGTTGCGTGTGTTGTGAGTGTGTGTGTGTGTGTGTGTGTGTGTGAGTTGCACATGTTGTGGGTGTGTGTGTGTGTGAGTTGCGTGTGTTGTGGGTGTGTGTGTGTGTGAGTTGCGTGTGTTGTGGGTGTGTGAATGTAAGAGTTAGAGACAGTGTGGACATACAGGCGCCTGTGCAGCCTCCTGGCTCTGCAGTCTTTGGTGTCTGAAACACTGCAACACACAGAGAAAGGCCATGAGTACGACGGATTGGACAACGGATTGACACTCTACTTCCTGAATTGACTGGAACTGACAGCAGGTAAGAATAATCATGTTGAATTTCCAGGACAAAAGTGTATACACCCCTAACCACCTCACCCACGTCCCCCTTCCCCCCACCCCCATGCTCCATTCCCCTGCTTCTCACCCTCTCACAGCCGTCAGGGGCGTGGCCTATGTCCGGCTTGCCCTCGTCTCCTTTCTCTCCCTTGGTGCCAACCATGCCTGGTACCCCAGGCAAGCCCATGGAACAGTCCTCACACACCTCCTGCAGCAGAAGACATACACACACAGACAGACAGACACACACACACACAGACACACATGCACACACACACACACACAATTTATAACATGACATGTGTGCTGAATGTACACTGCATGGACACAGTTCATAGACATTTGAGTTATTTTTTATCACATTAGTACAGCTCATGCATATCAATCCAAGAGCAACACTATAAAAGTGTCTAACTTCCAGAGTGCACCTCTCTACCTCCTCTCTTACCTCTCCTCGACTGGGGTCCTGGTCCTGAGGCAGCCTCAGATGCTGAGGGAGGGAAGGGGGAGGGGGCTATGAAAGGGGGAGAGTCAGTGAGAGAGGGGGAGAGGAGGGGTAGAGGAGAGTCAGTGAGAAAGGGGGGGAGAGGAGGGGTAGAGGAGAGTCAGTGAGAAAGGGGGGGAGAGGAGGGAGAGAGGAGAGTCAGTGAGAAAGGGGGGGAGAGGAGGGGGAGAGGAGAGTCAGTGAGAAAGGGGGAGCGGAGAGTCAGTGAGAGAGGGGGAGATCAGAGGGGTAGAGGAGAGTCAGTGAGAGAGGGGGAGATCAGAGGGGTAGAGGAGAGTCAGTGAGAGAGGGGGAGATCAGAGGGGGAGAGGAGAGTCAGTGAGAAAGGGGGAGATCAGAGGGGTAGAGGAGAGTCAGTGAGAGAGGGGGAGATCAGAGGGGGAGAGGAGAGTCAGTGAGAGAGGGGGAGATCAGAGGGGTAGAGGAGAGTCAGTGAGAGAGGGGGAGATCAGAGGGGGAGAGGAGAGTCAGTGAGAGAGGGCGAGATCAGAGGGGTAGAGGAGAGTCAGTGAGAGAGGGGGAGATCAGAGGGGGAGAGGAGAGTCAGTGAGAAAGGGGGGGAGAGGAGGGGGAGAGGAGAGTCAGTGAGAAAGGGGGGAGAGGAGGGGGAGAGGAGAGTCAGTGAGAAAGGGGGGGAGAGGAGGGGGAGAGGAGAGTCAATGAGAGAGGGGAGATCAGAGGGGAAGAGGAGAGTCAGTGAGAAAGGGGGGAGAGGAGGGGGAGAGGAGAGTCAGTGAGAGAGGGGGGAGAGGAGAGTCAGTGAGAAAGGGGGGAGAGGAGGGGGAGAGGAGAGTCAGTGAGAGAGGGGGGGAGAGGAGGAGGAGAGGAGAGTCAGTGAGAAAGGGGGGGAGAGGAGGGGGAGAGGAGAGTCAATGAGAGAGGGGAGATCAGAGGGGTAGAGGAGAGTCAGTGAGAAAGGGGGGGAGAGGAGAGTCAGTGAGAGAGGGGGGGATCAGAGGGGTAGAGGAGAGTCAGTGAGAGAGGGGGGTAGAGGAGGGGTAGAGGAGAGTCAGTGAGAAAGGGGGGGAGTGGAGGGGGAGGGGAAAGTCATTGAGAAAGGGGGGGAGAGAAGAGGGGGAGAGGAGAGTCAGTGAGAAAGGGGGGGAGAGGGGGAGAGGAGGGGGAGAGGAGGGGTAGAGGAGAGTCAGTGAGAAAGGGGGGAGAGGAGGGGGAGAGGAGAGTCAGTGAGAAAGGGGGGAGAGGAGGGGGAGAGGAGAGTCAGTGAGAAAGGGGGGGAGAGGAGGGGGAGAGGAGAGTCAGTGAGAAAGGGGGAGAGGAGAGTCAGTGAGAGAGGGGGGGATCAAAGGGGTTGAGGAGAGTCAGTGAGAGAGGGGGGGGATCAGAGGGGTATAGGAGAGTCAGTGAGAGAGGGGGGGTCAGAGGAGTAGAGGAGAGTCAGTGAGAGAGGGGGGGGGTCAGAGGGGTAGAGGAGAGTCAGTGAGAGAGGGGGGATCAGAGGGGGAGAGGAGAGTCAGTGAGAGAGGGGGAGATCAGAGGGGGAGAGGAGAGTCGGTGAGAGAGGGGGGATCAGAGGGGGACAGGAGAGTCAGTGACAGAGGGGGGAATCAGAGGGGGAGAGGAGAGTCGGTGAGAGGGGGGGGTCAGAGGGGGAATGGAGAATCAGTGAGAGAGGGGGGGATCAGAGGGGGACAGGAGAGTCAGTGACAGAGGGGGGAATCAGAGGGGGAGAGGAGAGTCGGTGAGAGGGGGGGATCAGAGGGGGAATGGAGAGTCAGTGAGAGAGGGGGGAGCAGAGGGGTAGAGGAGAGTCAGTGAGAGAGGGGGGATCAGAGGGGGAATGGAGAGTCAGTGAGAGAGGGGGGGTCAGAGGGGGAGAGGAGAGTCAGTGAGAGAGGGGGGGATCAGAGGGGGAATGGAGAGTCAGTGAGAGAGGGGGGGGTCAGAGGGGGAGAGGAGAGTCAGCGAGAGAGGGGGGGGATCAGAGGGGGAATGGAGAGTCAGTGAGAGAGGGGGGGTCAGAGGGGGAGAGGAGAGTCAGTGAGAGAGGGGGAGAGGAGAGTCAGTGAGAGAGGGGGGGGTCAGAGGAGTAGAGGAGAGTCATTGAGAGAGGGGGGGGTCAGAGGGGGAGAGGAGAGTCAGTGAGAGAGGGGGGGGGATCAGAGGGGGAGAGAATAGTCAGTGAGAGGGGGGGGGATCAGAGGGGGAGAGGAGAGTCAGTGAGAGAGGGGGGATCAGAGAGGGAGAGAATAGTCAGTAAGGGAGGGGGTAAAAGGATGCAAGCAGAAGTTGCCCTTAGGCACCGATCTAGGATCAGTTATCCTCCCCAAATCCTAACCTTAATCACTAAGGAGGGGCCAATGCAAAACTGATCTTAGATCAGCGTCTAGATCAGCGTCATCCTTCTACAGTAAAAATGTTGGGGTGGTATACAACTATAACGTATACGTACAATTTATTTCTGCACATTGATTGATGCAACACAGTGCAAAGTGGTGCACTGCATTACAGTGCAAACAGTGTTGAACTGCAGAAGAGTGTTGAACTGCAGTAGAGTGTTGAACTGCAGTACAGTGTTGAACTGCAGTAGAGTGTTGAACTGCAGTACAGTTCAAAGTGTTGACCTGCAGTATAGTGTTGAACTGCAGTATAGTGTTGAACTGCAGTATAGTGTTGAACTGCAGTATAGTGTTGAACTGCAGTATAGTGTTGAACTGCAGTATACTGTTGAACTGCAGTAGAGTGTTGAACTGCAGTACAGTGTTGAACTGTAGTAGAGTGTTGAACTGCAGTACAGTTCAAAGTGTTGACCTGCAGTATAGTGTTGAACTGCAGTATAGTGTTGAACTGCAGTATAGTGTTGAACTGCAGTATAGTGTTGAACTGCAGTATAGTGTTGAACTGCAGTATAGTGTTGAACTGCAGTATAGTGTTGAACTGCAGTAGAGTGTTGAACTGCAGTACAGTGTTGAACTGCAGTAGAGTGTTGAACTGCAGTAACAGTTCAAAGTGTTGACCTGCAGTATAGTGTTGAACTGCAGTATAGTGTTGAACTGCAGTATAGTGTTGAACTGCAGTATAGTGTTGAACTGCAGTATAGTGTTGAACTGCAGTATAGTGTTGAACTGCAGTATAGTGTTGAACTGCAGTATAGTGTTGAACTGCAGTAGAGTGTTGAACTGCAGTATAGTGTTGAACTGCAGTATAGTGTTGAACTGCAGTATAGTGTTGAACTGCAGTATAGTGTTGAACTGCAGTATAGTGTTGAACTGCAGTAGAGTGTTGAACTGCAGTATAGTGTTGAACTGCAGTATAGTGTTGAACTGCAGTATAGTGTTGAACTGCAGTATAGTGTTGAACTGCAGTATAGTGTTGAACTGCAGTAGAGTGTTGAACTGCAGTACAGTTCAAAGTGTTGAACTGCAGTATAGTGTTGAACTGCAGTATAGTGTTGAACTGCAGTATAGTGTTGAACTGCAGTATAGTGTTGAACTGCAGTATAGTGTTGAACTGCAGTAGAGTGTTGAACTGCAGTATAGTGTTGAACTGCAGTATAGTGTTGAACTGCAGTATAGTGTTGAACTGCAGTACAGTGCATAGTGTTGAACTGCAGTATAGTGTTGAACTGCAGTATAGTGTTGAACTGCAGTATAGTGTTGAACTGCAGTATAGTGTTGAACTGCAGTATAGTGTTGAACTGCAGTACAGTGCATAGTGTTGAACTGCAGTATAGTGTTGAACTGCAGTATAGTGTTGAACTGCAGTAGAGTGTTGAACTGCAGTATAGTGTTGAACTGCAGTATAGTGTTGACCTGCAGTAGAGTGTTGACCTGCAGTACAGTGTTGAACTGCAGCAAAGTGTTGACCTGCAGTATAGTGTTGAACTGCAGTATAGTGTTGACCTGCAGTACAGTGTTGAACTGCAGTACAGTGTTGAACTGCAGTATAGTGTTGAACTGCAGTATAGTGTTGAACTGCAGTACAGTGTTGAACTGCAGTACAGTGTTGAACTGCAGTACAGTGTTGAACTGCAGTATAGTGTTGAACTGCAGTATAGTGTTGACCTGTAGTACAGTTCATAGTGTTGACCTGTAGTACAGTTCATAGTGTTGACCTGCAGTACAGTTCATAGTGTTGACCTGTAGTACAGTTCATAGTGTTGACCTGTAGTACAGTTCATAGTGTTGACCTGTAGTACAGTTCATAGTGTTGACCTGTAGTACAGTTCATAGTGTTGACCTGTAGTACAGTTCATAGTGTTGACCTGTAGTACAGTTCATAGTGTTGACCTGTAGTACAGTTCATAGTGTTGGACCTGTAGTACAGTTCATAGTGTTGAACTGCAGTACAGTGCAAATTTGATGAACGATCCATTCAGGAGTTCCAAATGGCACTAAAGTCCCCAGGTAGTGTACTGCTTTTGGCCAGAGTCACATAGGGAACTAGTGTGAATAGGATATCATTTAAGATTTGCCCAAGGAGACACAAAACATAAATCACAAGGTTTTGCAAGTCTTTCAAAGCAGGTTGGTATTAAATTCCAGGTATTCATTGGGATTATTGTTAAGAGTTTTAAAGTGAATAGATTTACAACATGGTTGGCCTGAAACACTTGTACCACTTCAATCACACCAAGGAACCCACTTACAGTACAATAGTTCCCCTTTTTAACAGTGGGGCCCTTCACACAGCGAGATAACCTGTGAATTGGAGTTAGCCTGGTTTGAAACACATTTTAAACCAATTATCTTTGTTCAAATGGTTGTTATTATAGCCAGAAGGGCTAATTTGATCTAGCATGGTGCAGCCCATTAGATTTGTTAGACTAAGGTTGTATGCATTAAACAGGACCTGTCAGAGAACAGTCTGTTCAATATCCTCCTATTTAAATATCCTACACTTTTGTTTATTTTTTTTATTTTTATGGATTCATTTGTATTCAAATAACTTGCCTGTTAAATTGTGTTTCTGATAAAGTTATTCGTTTTTTAAGGATACATTTATACTTAGCTAAGGCTAAGCTAAGCGTGCTTTAAGAATTAAGCTAAGAGTGAATAGTTTGAATAGTCTGTTGAAGGTGTTTAAATCCATTGAAACTCAACATGCAGGCAGGGCCATGGATCTAGAGAGCAGCTGGTCTGTCTGTCTACTGACGTTAGGACTGGAGCACTTCTGGACTGTGTATAATGTGTGTGTGTACCTGGATTTGTGTGTGAAGCCAAGTTTCCACTGTGTGTAGATTGATTATTCTGGCGAGGTTGTGTGTGATTGTGTGTGTGTGTTTGTGTGTGTGTGGCAGGGAGCTGAGATGGATGGCAGTGATATGAAACTAGAGCTCATAGTTCAGTCCATCATAAGCAGTTCTACAGGTTCTTACTGTACTCAGCATAACAAGACTGAACAGCAGAGTACAGCAAAGCTCTTTGAATCAAACTAATGGCTGCACACACACACACACACACACACACACACACACACACACACACACACACACACACACACACACACACACACACACACACACACACACACACTGTCTTTATGACACTACTTTAACAATGTGTGTGTGTGTGTGTTTATGTATGTCTTTGTGTGTGTGTGTGTGTGTGTGTGTGTGTGTGTGTGTGTGTGTGTGTGTGTGTGTGTGCGTGTGCATGCTTTTGGGGTACAAATCAATGGTTAAAGTCTCTCCAAAAGGCAAAAAGTGCATTTGAAGACAGAAAGTAAGTAATTCCTCCATGTCATAAACACACACAGTATACTTTGTCACTATGCACTGCCACTCAGTCGTAGTGTGCCTACTGTATAGTTTTGTGATGAAATTGTAGAGATCGTCAATGAACTTCTGCCAGAGTGCTCCAGTCACAACAGACCCCCCCTCATCAGCCAAATCACAAAGCTGTAGCACTCTCCTCCAGCTCCGCCTCCTA